>NC_056725.1:1298724441-1298851941 GCF_019279795.1 Protopterus annectens | reverse complement strand
TGCATGGATGAATTGAACTTGCGTAGCTAGTGGGTGAGGGGAGTTGAGGGAAATTTCAGGAAGAAAGAAGTATAGTTTGCACATACTGATAGTTTAGGAGAGATTACAAAAAAATCATGTAGCTAGTTTAATGATTGTGTGTATCTTTAGATTTCAAGAAATTTATTTCTATGTTTACGTAGGTACACAAGCAGTATCTTATAAAAGAATAAAAAAAATGGATAATTTTAGGTTTACTGTGCTGGATGTTTAGTAACCATTTCCACCTGAGCTCTTATCACATAACAGAGTCTGAAAAATGATTCCACAGTTTAGAAAATGGTGTAGGGTGAATGTCCACTTTTTTGTTAAGTAGGTAAGGAAGAAAGATTGAAGCTCTAACTAAAGTTTTGGATGTAGTAGTCGAGGAAAACAAGGGTGAATCACAGGGGATAGGGACTAAGCCTAGCATCATACAATACAATGACAGCAATAAGTAAGTAACACAGCCTGGGCTGAGGGATATTATAATAAAACAGAGACTGTCACAAGACAGAAATGGCATCTTATATTTTAGGTACTCTGCTAATTAACTCTGTACCACATAAGAAGCCAAGAAATTCTCTTAAAATGCAACCACAACATTAACCATGGTCTGTGGTGTTATTGCATTACTGTTTGTAATTACTGACTAGACTATTTAACATATTCACTAGCCTAAGAAATGACAATGGAAATATACGTATATATTTCCTCAATAAACTTTCCAGTTTGCATCCACATTTTTGTGTTTTGCTCCCTTCGGTAATGATAAGGCTGTCCACAGTGTTTGCATATACAAAAATATTAGAACTAATACAGAATGGCATTGTTTTTCAGCTACTTTCACTAGCTACAGTTCAGCTGGGCAGAAAGAACAGTGAGTATAAACAGCATGTTCCTGGTGTCTGCAAAGGAGGCCTAGACATGGGCACTCACTATCTTTTCTACCATTAGTGTTAGTTGAACCACAGACATATTATATAGTCTCATAAAGAGACCAGAAGGAAGGATGAAATTATTTAAATCGAACCTGCTTTAAGACAACTTCTTGGTTTGGTTCAATAATTCTTCATCCAGTCTGCCAAGTTTCTTTGTCCTGCCTATCAGGCTTACACATTTTCTCTTCTCATGACACTTAAGGTCAGTTTGAGTTTTTTTTCATTAATATGTACTTGATAAGTTAGGGTTGTGTATCTGTAGCAACATCACATCCTTTTAAGGCCCACAGTTACCTCATTTCACATATCATTTTGAGGTGCATTAACTGAATTAAGACCTGGCTGAGATCACCAGCTGCCCTGACTGGCTGATGAAATGAGATCTGTGGAAGGTAAGATAACTAGAAAACTGCCATAGCTGCCTAGAGAGGTACTAGTTTCTGATGTTAGTGGAAGCCCGACCCCCTACAAATGACATTCTATTTAAACTCCTTGCTGCAATTACACATAGTCTGGGGATATCTTCTACACACCTCCAAGATGATAATATTTCTCCATCCTACCCACTGCATTGACATGGCTGCCATTCTGAGCCCTCATTTACACTGAGACTACAGGAAGAACATGCTTCTGTCAATGTGTCACCTACCCCCTCCTCCTGAAGATAGGCAAGTGGGCAAAGCCGTGCCAGTCCTCCTTTCTCCCATCTCCTGACTTATAGATCTTTATCCCTGATCCCAAAACAGATGACTCAGCCTGAGTTATTTGCAGTAATACAATACTCAGTAAAACATGTATTATCTATTTCTAGATTATGTTTACATACCTATCCATTCCTTATGAATGATACTTGCTGACTTGGTTGTTGCACTCTTTCAATACTTTACATCCATTACCAAAGTGTTCAGTTAGTTCATATATGCACACCCTTCTGTTTATACAGAATGCTTTTACATTATTTGAATTATTTTTTTGTCCTGATATCACCCTGTTCTGACTACAATATTTTAGCACATAGTTATTATAATTAGCTGATATGTACTGATATACAATTTTTGGTCAATGTCCAGATGATGAATACAAGAGGTCTGTACTGCATCACTCCACCCACCTGATCAGTAAACATTAAAGAATTAAAAATAAACATAAATAAACAAATATGTTTCCTCATTTACCCATTAAACTATTCATAGAACAGTTTCAGAACATCAAGCACAAAAGTAAACTGTTCTAACTTATATTTGTTTCCTGTGAATTAAAAAATGATAGAAGTGTCTGACCTGCTGACATATACATATTTCATCCATTTAAACTACTGGTGTACAGGTAGTATACCTACTTAAACTGCTGGTGTACAGGCAGTATACCCACTTAAACTACTGGCGTACAGGTAGTATCATCTCCTCTTCTTCTTCTCTTTCAGCTGTTCCCATTATGGGTTGCCACAGTGGATCATCTGTTTCCATTTCTTCCTGTCCTCTGCATATTGCTCAGTCACACCAACCACCTGCATGTCCTCTCTCATCACGTCCATAAACCTTATCTTAAGCCTTCCTCTTTTCCTCTTACCTGGCAGCTCCATCCTTAGCATCCTTTTCTCAATATACCCATCATCCCTCCTCAGCACATGTCCAAACCAATGCAATCTCGCCTCTCTGACTTTGTCTCCAAACCGTCCAACCTGAGCTGACCCTCTAATATACTGATTCCTAATCCTGTCCATCCTTGTCACAGCCAGTGCAAATCTTAACATCTTTAACTCTGCCACTTCCACCGTCTCCAAATGATACAACATAGCTAGTCTCACTACCCTCTTGTAGAACTTCCCTTTCACTCTTACTGGTACCCGTCTATCACAAATCACTCCTGACACTCTTCTCCACCCATTCCACCCTGCCTGTACTCTCTTCTTCACCTCTCTTCCACACTCACCATTACTCTCAACTGTTGATCCCAAGTACTTAAACTCATCCACCTTCGCCAACTCTACTCCCTGCATCCTCACCATTCCTCTATCCTCCCTCTCATTCACACACACATATTTTGTCTTCATCCTGCTGACCTTCATTCCTCTCCTCTTTAGAGCATATCTCCACCTCTCCAGGGTCTCCTCAACCTGATCTCTATTCTCACTACAGATCACAATGTCATCTGCAAACATCATAGTCCATGGGATCTCCTCTCTGATCTCGTCTGTCAACCTGTCCATCACCATTGCAAATAAGAAAGGGCTCAGAGCTGATCCTTGATGTAATCCCACCTCCACCTTAAATGGATCTGTCACTCCCACTGCAGACTTCACCACTGTCACACTACCCTCTTACATGTCCTGTACCACTCTTACATACTTCTCTGTCACTCCTGACTTCCACATACAATACCACAACTCCTCTCTCGACACCCTATCATATGCTTTGTCCAAGTCCACAAAGACACAATGCAACTCCTTCTGACCTTCCCTATAATTCTCCATTAACAGTCTCAGAGCAAACATTGCATCTGTAGTGCTCTTTCTCAGCATGAAACCATACTGCTGACCGCTAATCATCACCCCCCTTCTTAACCTAGCTTCCACTACTCTTTCCCATAACTTCAAGCTGTGACTGATTAGTTTTATCCCTCTGTAGTTACTACAACTCTGAACATCACCCTTATTCTTAAAAATAGGTACCAAAACACTTTTTCTCCACTCCTCAGGCATCCCCTGACTTTCCAAGATTTCATCTGGTTAAGAACTCCACTGCCATTTCTCCTAAGCACCTCCATGCTTCCACTGGTATGTCATCTGGACCAACAGCCTTTCCATTCTTCATCCTCTTCATAGCTGTCTGTATTTCCTCCTTGCTAATCTCTTTCACTTCCTGATTCCCGATCTCCACATCATCCAACCTTCTTTCTCTATCATTCTCTTCATTCATCAGCCCCTCAAAGTACTCTTTCCATCTGCTCAACACACTCTCCTCGCTTGTGTGTTCATTTCCTTCACTATCCTTTATCACCCTTACCTGCTGCACATCTTTCCCAGCTCTGTCCCTCTGTCTAGCCATTTGGCACAGGTCCTTTTCTCCCTCTTTAGTGTTCAACCTTTCATACAACTCTTCATATGCCTTATCCTTAGCCTTCACCACCTCTCTCTTCACCATGCTGCTCATCTCCTTATACTCCTGTCTACTTTCTTCATCTCTCTGACAATCCCACTTCTTATTCAGCCTCTTCCTCTGTATACTCTCCTGTACTTCCTCATTCCACCACCAGGTCTCCTTGTCCTCCTTCCTCTGTCCAGATGTCATACCAAGCACCTTTCTAGTTGTCTCCCTTACCATTTCAGCTGTAGTTACCCAGCTATTCGGTAACTCTTCACAGCCCCCCCCCCCAGTGCCTGTTTTAACTCTTTCTTAAACTCCAGCTCACAATCACCCATTTTCAACTTCCACCATTTGATCCCTGGCACTGCTCTCACACTTGTCCTCCTCTTCTTGATCACCAACATCATCCTACAGACCACCATTCTATGCTGCCTAACTACACTTTCCCCATCACCACTTTAGTCTCCAATTTCCTTCAGACTGGCCCTCCTGCATAGGATATAATCCACCTGTGTGCATCTTCCTCCACTCTTGTACGTCACCCTATGCTCCTCCCTCTTCTTAAAATACGTATTCACTACAGCCATGTCCATCCTTTTCGCAAAATCCACTACCATCTGACCTTCTGCATTCCTCTCCTTAACACCATACCTGCCCATCACTTCCTCATCCACTCTGTTCCCTTCACCAACATGCCCATTGAAATCCACTCCAATCACCAGTCTCTCACCCATGGGTACACTCACCACCACTTCATCCAACTCACTCCAAAAGTTTTCTTTCTCATTCATCTCACACCTAACTTGCAGAGGGTATGCCCTAACAACATTCATCATTACACCATCAATTTCCAGCTTCATAAACATCACTCTATCTGACACACTTTTCACCTCTAAAACACTCTTGGCATACCGTTCCTTCAGGATAACCCCTACCTCATTTCTTCTCCCATTCACACCATGATAGAACAATTTGAACCCAACTTCTATACACCTGGCCTTACTCCCCTTCCATCTGGTCTCTTGCACACACAATATATCAACCTTCCTTCTCTCCATCATATCAGCCAGATTGATCCGGTATGGAAATCTGTATTGTTGTCAGCATATGTTATTGGGGTACAGATAGTATACTCACCTAAACTACTGGGGTACAGGTAGTCATCCACCTACACTGTGATGAGCAGATAATATACCCACCTATGCTGCTGGTATACATTCAGTGTATCTACCTAGACTGCTGGTTACAGGTAGTGCATCTACCTATATTGTTGATGTACAGGTAGTATACCCACCTATGCTTATGGTACATATTCAGTGTATCTAGCTATAATTTAGCTGTACAGTAGTGCATCTACATGTATTGTTGGTGTACAGGTAGTGCATCCACCTATACTGTTGGTGTACAGGTAGTACATCTACCTATACTGTTAGTGTACAGGACGAGCATCTACCTATATTGTTGGTGTACAGGTAGTATACTCACCTATGGTGATGGAATGCATTCAGTGTATCTACCTATACTGCTGGTGTCCAGGTAGTCATCCACCTACACCATTGGCGTACAGCTAGTGCATCAGTCCATACCACTGATGTACAGCTAGTGTATCCACTTATATTCTTGGTTTACAGTTAGTGCATCTGTCTATACTGTTGCTGTACAGGAAGTGCATCTACCCATACATCTCAACCTGGAAACATCAAAATTCTGGACAAAGGCCCATGAAAAGTAGGTGCAACCTGCCAGAAATCAGGATGCTGATTAACATAAAATGCGCATACATATGTAACCCTGCCCTCTCCAGTGGAATTGTGAGATACTAAGCACACGTCATCAGCCACATTCATTCTATTAGATATGTCACTCATTCAAGCTCTCAAAAAGTGTTTCCATGAAAAAGACAATATTCCACACTGCCTGTTATTATTTCTGAGCTGTGTCTGCCAGCACCTTGACTACATTCCTGTATCTTTTGTGCTTCCACTGTAAAATTTGTTTAAGCACAACTGCCAACCTGTCACCTGAAGAGTGTTACACGTTTGTGTGAAGGAAGGCCAAAAAGATATGACACTAAAGACAGCAGATGTTTAGAGTGCTCCCCCAGATAATATACAGCCTGAAGAGCCCAAGACAGCTGTGATATCAATACTCAAAATGCAGTTTGCTAAAGACTTGCACTGTGTTACTGGGGAAACCAGAAGCACAACCCTATCCCTGGACCACTAGCCTGCATTGCCCTGCAACAGGTCTGAAAAGGCATTCAGTTGATTTCTTGTTTCCCATCATCACTTCATAAAGTAAACACTACCAACAGCTAGTCATTCACTTGAGATTAATACACTGGTAAGCACCATCGTAGACTGACATCTGACACCAAGACCCCCCTGCACACAACATTGGATATTTCACTGTGAATTCTTACCCAGTGGGAGGCTTCTCTGTTAATAAATGGCCACTCTGACTAGACTCCATGGTTTTTGAAGGTCCTTTGATTATGTTTCCTTCTTTGTAGCTTACAGTGATTGTTTTCCAGGTTGCTGTCTTTTCTTTAATTTTCCACATGTAAAAGTAACATATGCCAGCTAATCAGGTGACAAAGATCAAGTATTGTCCAGAGATGTTCACTGGTGCTCCGCAAAGTTATCCTTGACTTATATAAATAAATAAAGTAAGGAGAAAGCAGTTAACAGCTTGCTGACTTGCTTGTGTACAGCGCTTTTCTACTTGCTTGTCGCTAGTTTACAACCAACAGCAGGGGTGAGTGAAGCCAAAAATAAATTCATGCATATGCAAGCCTCTTCGGTGTTTAACCCTGTCAGTGTGCAGCTTGTCTACCCAACCCTGATTATGATTAACATTAGTGCCTGTCAGACTCTTCCCATTCTCCAGCTGTTACTTTTGTACATTTAATTGTGTGCAGAGATGGTTTGTGGATTAATTAATGGCCAAGACAGTCTAGTGCACGGGAAATGTGAGTGGAAGAGAAAAAAGGCACAGGAGTTGAAACTGGTCCCTGAAACCAGGAGTCCAACTATGATGGGTAATTTATTGCACAGAATTGTTTTTATGTTTGATGAAGTTCATTAATGGTAAATGGATGAAAGCACTTACTTTTACTTTTAGTTTTGACAAATAAATTTATTTTTTTAACAGTCGAGCCCTTGTTTCAGCCGTTTTCTTTGGTTCTTAGTTTGTGTTATTTTTGGAGTTTTTCTGATGGGTTAATTTAGCATCACGGCTCTGAGAATAACTCAGAATAACCTGGCATGGAAAGTACTTATCAAAACTGGATTTTCCAATGGAGACTTTTATTTCCTGACAAATACATATAATGTTACATCTTAAGTGAGCTTGGTTTACCAGCTTTGAAGGAGGTGATAAGAAACCCTGAATATCTGACAGGTGGCAACCACACAAGTTGTTTAAAATCCCTAAATTAAAATACTTTGTCTCTATGGTCAGTCTCCTAGGTAAGCATTTACTACAATACTGCACTCGCAAAGCATGTAACCTTGTGGCTCAGTGAACTTGGTTTACCAACTTTGAAGAAGGTAGGAAGTCAAATATTTGGCATGTTTTAATAATAAGGCAGTAAATAATAAAAGACTTGTCACTGCACCTTTAGATCTTACCTGAAGAAGACAAGGCAACAGATGGCATTCTATCTCTTCTGTACTATCAGCCTGCAAATTTTCTGGCCAGTCTTTACTTAAAGGCATTATGTTGCTAAGCAGTTGCTATGGAAGATACAGATCTGGATTAAATGAGTATACCATAGGGGGCAATCGCATAACTTTGATGATTATTTCCTATTTTCTTAGATGCCCCTCACCACCAGAATGCTCATGATTCCAGGCTCAAAAGGGCATGAGTGTTCATAATGCCGAGTAATACCCTGGTGGTGCATGATGACATCAGCATGAGCATAAAACAAAAACAAAACAGGGATTTAAAGGGGCCAATTGGAAATTCATAGCACCCTATTATTTTGAGCTCAAAAGTGGTAAATACTGAGGAATTTGGTACGATTGAGAGGTATGCATCTACCTATACTGCTGGTGTACATGTAGCATGCCCACCTATGGTCTTGGCATATATTTAGTGTAGCTACCTATACTGCTGGTGTACAGATAGTCATCCACCTTCACTATTGGTGTACATGTAGGGCATCCACCTATATTGTTGGTATACAGGTAGTGCATCTACTTACACTGCTGATGTACAGGTACTGTATCCACCTACAGTGTTGGTTTAAAAGTAGTGCATCCATGTATATGAATGATGTACAGGTACTGCATATACTTAGACTGCATGTGTACAGGTAGTGCATACACCTGTACTGCTGGGGTACAGATAGTGCATCAACCTCCTATATACTATTGGTGTGCAGGTAATATACCCACCTATGTTGCTGGTATATATTCAGTGTATCTGCCTATACTGCTGGTGTATAGGTAGTGCATCTTCCTATATGTCTGGTGTACAGGTAGTGCATCTATCTATACAGCTTGTGTAGATGTACTGCATCCACCTATACTGCTGGGGCACTGATAGTGCATGTACATATACTGTTTGTGTGCAGGTAATATACCCACCTATACTGCTTGTGTACAGGTAATGCATATCAACCTATACTGCTGGTGAACAGGTAGTGCATTTACCTATGCTACTGGTGTACAGGAAGTGCATCTATCTACGCTGTTGGTGTACAAGTAGTGCATCTAACTACACTGCTGGTGTACAGGTAGTGCATCCACTTATACTACTGGTACACAGGTAGTATACCCACCTATACTGCTGGTGAACAGGTAGTGCATCCACCCATACTGCTGGTGTACAGGTAGTATACCCACCTATGCTGCTGGTGCACAGGTAGTGCATCCACCTACACTGTTGGTGTGCAGATAATATACCCACCTATGCTGCTGGTATGCATTCAGTGCATCTACCTATACTGCTAGTATACTGGTAGTGCATCCACATATACTGTTGGTGTACAGGTAGTATACCCACCTACACTACTGCTATGCATTCAGTGTACCTATCTATACTACTGGTGTACAAGTAGTAATTCACCTATACTGCTGATGTACAGGTAGTGCATCCACCTATATTCTTGATGTACAAGTAGTGCATCCACCTATACTGTTTCTGTACAAGTAGTGCACCCAATTATGCTGCTGATATGCATTTAGTGTATCTAGGAACATTACTGGTGCATCTACGGATATAGCTGGTGTACAACTAGTGCATTACTTTTACTGCTTATGTACTGGTAGTACATCCACCTATACTGTTGATGTACAGGTAGTGCATTCACTTACAATACTGATGTACAGGTAGTATATCCACCTATACTGCTGGTGTACAGGTAGTATACCCACCTATGCCACTGGTGCACAGGTAGTGCATCCAACTACACTGTTGGCGTGCAGATAATATACTGATCTATGCTGCTACTATACATTCAGTGCAACTACCTACAATGCTAGAGTACTTACAGTGCATCCATATATACTGTTGCTGTAGTACAGGTAAAATAACCACCTATACTACTGATATACATTCATTGTACCTACCTATACTGTTGCTTACAGGTAGTTATTCACCTAAACTGCTGGAGTACAGGTAGTGCATCGACTTATATTCTTGCTGTACAAGTAGTGCATCCACCTATACTGATTAAGTGCAAGCAGTATACCCAACTATGCTGCTGGCATACATTCAGTGCAAATATCTATACTGCTGGTGTACAGACAGTGAATCTATCTATATGGCTGGTGTACAAGTAGTGCATTACCTTTACTGCTTGGATACAGGTGGTCCACCCTCCGAAACTGCTGGTGTACAACTAGTGCATCCACCTATACTGCTAGAGGACAGGTAGTGCATCTACCTGTACTGCTGTTGTACAGGTACTGCTTCTAACTATAGTACTGCTGTACAGGTACTACAGCTACCTATAATATTTGTGTACAGTCAGTGTATCCACCCATATTGCTAATGTACACATAATATACCCATCTATATTGCTGGTATACATTAATTGTCTACCTACACTGCTGGTGTATACATAGTGCATCTACCTATACTGCTGGTGTACAGGTTTTGCATCTACCTGTACTGCTGTTGTACAGGTAGTGCATCCATCTATACTGCTGGTGTACAGGTTGTGCATCCACCTGTTACTGCTGTTGTACAGGTAGTGTATCCATCTACACTGCTGGTATACAGGTAGTGCATCTACCTATACTATCAGTGTACAGGATGTGCATCTATATATAATGCTGGTGTCCAGGAAGTCATCCACCTAAACCATTTGTGTACAGTTGGTGCATCCACCTGTATTCTTGGTGTACAGTTGGTGCATCTACCTATACTGCTGGTGTACAGGTTGTGCATCCACCTGTACTGCTGTTGTAGAGGTAGTTTATCCATCTATACTGCTGGTGTACAGGTTGTGCATCCACCTGTATTGCTGTTGTACAGGTAGTGCATCCATCTACACTGCTGGTATACAGGTATTGCATTTACCTATACTATTAGTGTAAATGATGTGCATCTATCTATACTGTTGGTGTCCAGGAAGTCATCCATCTAAACCATTTGTGTACAGTTGGTGCATCCACATGTATTCTTGGTGTACCGTTGGTGCATCTACCTATACTGTTGCTGTACATGAAGTGCATCTTCCTATACTGTTGGTGTACAAGTAGTATGCCAACATACAGTGTCGGCGTACATTCAGTGCATCTACTAATACTGCTGGTGTTGAGGTAGTCATCCACCTACACCATTTCTGTACAAGTAGAGCATCCACTTGTACCACTGGTATAGAAGTAGTGCATCTACCTGTACTGCTGTTATACAGGTAGTGCATCTAACTATAGTGCTGGTGTACAGGTAGTGCATCCACCCATATTGCTTGTGTACACATAGTATACCCTACTATGATGCTGGTATACAGTAAGTGTATCTACCTTTACTGCTGGTGTGCAGGTAGTGTATCTACCTATAATGTTAATGTACAGGTAGTGTGTCTACCTATACTGATGGTGCACAGGTAGTGCATCCACCTGAGCTGGTGGTGTACAGGTAGTGCATCCCCCTATTCTACTTGTGTACAGATAGTACTTCTACCTACACTGCTGATATACAGGCACTGCATCCATCTACAGTGCTGGTGTAAAAGTAATGCATCTACCTATGTGGCTGCAATACAAGTACTGTGCATACTTAGACTGCATGTGTACAGGTACTGCATATACCTGTACTGCTGAGGTACAGGTAATTACATCGACCTATACTACTGTTGTGTAGGTAGTAGACCCACCTATGCTGCTGGTATATATTCAGTGTATCTGCCTATACTGTTGGTGTATAGGTAGTACAGTCCTATGTGGCTGGTGCATCTGCATATACTACTGGTGTGCAGGTAATATACCCATTATACTGCTCATGTACAGGTAATGCATACCAACATATACTGCTGGTGTACAGATAGTGCATCTACCTATACTGCTAGTGTGCAGGTAAAGTATCCAAATATACTACTGGTGTACACTTAGTGCATCTACCTATACTGTTGGTGTACAGGTTGTATGCCCAACTATACTGTTAGTATACATTTAGTGTACCTACTTACACTGCTGGCATTCAGGAAGTCATCCACCCACCTATGGCTGGTATACAGATAGTGCATCTACCTATACTATCAGCGGACAGGTAGTATACCCACCTATGCTACTGGTTCACATTCTGTATATCTACCTATGCTGCCAGTGTACAGGTAGTGCATCTACCTATACTGCTGGTGTACAGGTAGTGCATCTACCTATACTGTTGGTATACAGTTAGTGCATCCACCCATACTGCTAGTGTACAGGTAGTATACCCATCTATGTTGCTGATATGCCTGTAGTGCATCCATCTATACTGTTGCTGTATATCTAGTATAAACACCTATAATGCTGGTATACATTAAGTGTATCTACCTATACTGCTGGTGTACAGGTAGTGTTTTACCTGTACTGCTGGTGCACAGCTACTGCATCTACCTATACTGCCAGTGAACAGGTAGTATGCCCACCTATGCTGCTGGTATACATACAGTTATCTAGCTATACTGCTGGTGTACATATAGTGTATCTACTTGTACTGCTGGTGTACAGGTAGTACATCTACCTACACTGTTGATGTACAGGTAGTGTATCCACTATTACTACTGATGTACAGGTAGTATACCCACCTATACTGCTGGTGTACAGGTAGTATACCCAACTATGCTGCTAGTGCATAGGTAGCGCATCCACCTACACTGTTAGTGTGCTGATAATATACCCACCTATGCTAGTGGTATGCAGTCAGGTAATCTACCTATACTACTAGAATACTGGTAGTGCATCCACATATACTGTTGGCGTACAGGTAAAATACCCATTTATACTACTGATATACATTCAGTGTACCTACCTATACTGTTGGTGTACAGGTAGTCATCCACCTAAACTGCTGGTGTACAGGTAGTGCATCCACTTATATTCTCAGGGTACAAGTAGTGCATCCACTTATATTCTTGTTGTACAAGTAGTGCATCCACCTATACTGATTCAGTGCAAGCAGTATACCTAATTATGCTGCTGGTATACATTCAGTGTAAATATCTATACTGGTGTATAGGTAGTGCATCTACCTATATGGCTGGTGTACAAGTAGTGCATTACCTTTACTGCTTGTGTACAAGCAGTCCACCCTCCTAAACTGCTGGTGTAAAACTCGTGCATCTACCTATACTGCTAGTATACAGGTAGTGCATCTACCTGTACTGCTGTTGTACAGGTACTGCATCTAACTATAGTACTGATATACAGGTACTACAGCTACGTGTAATGCTGGTGTACAGTCAGTGTATCTACCTACACTGCTGGTGTATACGTAGTGCATCTACTTATACTGCTGATGGACAGGTTGTGCATCCACCTGTACTGCTGTTGTACAGGTGGTGCATCCATCCATACTGCTAGTGTACAGGTTGTGCATCCACCTGTACTGCTGTTGTACAGGTGGTGCATCCATTTATAATGCTGGTATACAGGTAGTGCAGCTACCTATACTATTAGTGTAGAGGATGTGCATCTATATATACTGTTGGTGTCCACGAAGTCATCCAACTAAACCATTTGTGTACAAGTGGCGCATCCACCTGTATTCTTGGTATACCATTGGTGCATCTACATATACTGTTGCTGTACAGGAAGTGCGCCTTCCTATACTGTTGGTGTACTGGTAGTATGCCAACCTACAGTTCAGTGTATCTACATATACTGCTGGTGTTCAGGTAGTCATCCATGTATACCATTTGTGTACAAGTAGAGCATCCACTTGTACCATTGGTATAGAAGTAGCGCATCTACCTGTACTGCTGTCGTACATGTAGTGCATCTATCTATAGTGCTGGTGTACAGCAACATTAAACACCATAAAGAAACCAACGCCCTATATAAACATACTATTACACATAAAAATGCTACATTTAATTTTACTATTATAGACAAAATAGTTAGACCTAGAAGTAATAAATTAGGGTAGCACGAATTATTAAACAGCATGGAGAAAAAATGGATTGTTAAATTAGGTGGTCTCTTTAAACCAGGGCTTAATGAGCATCTTTAATTGGTCACATGTCCTTTATATTATGTATATAAAGAATGATTTAGTTACTACACATTAACACTGATGAAGGCTATGTATATGTAAAGCCAAAACCGGTCTGTTTTTGTCCTTGTGCGTAGGGCACTTCCACAATAAAGGATCATTTTGGTGCCACTGTATGCTGGTCTCTTATATTTTTTGATGTACAGGTAAAACACCTAATTATACTACTGATACACATTCAGTGTACCTACCTATACTGTTGGTGTACAGGTAGTCATCCACCTAAACTGCTGGTGTACAGGTAGTGCATCCACTTATATTCTCAGGGTACAGGTAGTGCATCCACTTATATTCTTGGTGTGCAAGTAGTGCATCCATGTGTATTGATTCTGTGCAAGCAGTATACCCAACTATGCTGCTGGTATACATTCACTGTAAGTACCTATACTGTTGGTGTACAGGTCACATATCTACCTATATGGCTGGTGTACAAGTAGTGCATTACCTTTACTACTTGTGTCCAGGCAGTGCATCCACCTATACTGCTGCTGTATAGATAGTGCATCTAAGTACTGCTGTTGAATAGGTAGTGCATCTAACTATAGTACTGCTGTACAGGTAGTGCATAGGATCATAGGATCATAGGAAGTTACTAGGCTATTGACCCTGAGGCCCTTATAATCCTAGCCAAGAATTAGCCCATGTTCCAACAAGTCAGCATCTGATGGCCCTGTCTAGCATGGACACAGGTGGAATCCCAGGGGTGTGTTTTCTGTTCACCATCTAGTTATCCAGGTTGAGCTTAAAATGGGTTAATGAGGTACTCTGCTTGACATAGAAAGGGAGTCTATTGCACAGAAGGGGAGTATCTGGAACACAAATCTGTCCCACCAACAAGTCCTATTGATGTCACAGACAAGGTTCAGGTCACTTGTGTGGGTTACTTGAGTGGAACTTGACTTGTGGATATGCAGCAGTCCCATCAAGGTGGGGTCTGAGATTGCTTGATGTGCCAGACAGAGGTCACCTCTGAGGAGTCTGTATAAGACTGAGTAGAGGGACAGGGCTTTTAGCCTGTTTGTGTAGGGTAGATGTTTGAGGCCCTGGATTCTCCTGGTGAGGAACTTCTGGGGTCTCTCCAGCTGCTGCATGTGCTTTGTGAGGTACATGCCAAAGGGGGGCATTGTACTCAATAATGGGTCTTATAAGTGAAGAATACAGGGATTTTATGATCCCCTTGTCCCTGGATGAGATACCCTTTTTAATAAGGTGGGCAATGTAGAAAGCTTTCCCTACAATGGAGGCAATATGGTGGTCAAAAGTCAGTTTGCTGTCAACCTGGATGACCAAGTCCCCCACGACTGATTGTGTGCTTAGGATCTTGTTATCAATGTGATAATTTGTGGGGATGTCACTCTCCCCAAATGGGATGATGATGCATTTTTTGGCATTCAGTTTGAGGCCATGTTTCTGGCACCAGTCATTTGGGTAAGACCCTCTTGGAGAATGCCCATATCACTATGGGAATTGATGACACTGCCCAGCTTGCAGTCATCTGCAAACTTGGTCAGCCATAGCCCACTGGTTTTGGCCTGCACCTCAGAGATATATATCCCAAATAACAGAGGCTCCAAGACCAGTCCCTGTGGTACACCACTTCTTTATGGGTCTACTGTTTGAGGTGGCTTTCCCAGTTTTGACTAGGTGGGTTCTATCAGTGAGCCAGTTTAGTACCCATCTGGTAATATATGGATTGATGCCTAGCTGAGAGAGTTTATCTATTATACCCAAGTGGTGAATAGTATTGAAGGCTTTGGTCATGTCAAGGTAGGTGGTGTGCACCATCATCCCCTATCCATGGCTTTGGTGACTGTCTCAAAGAAGTCAACCAAATTTAACAGGCTTGACCTTCCCTTGATGAATCCAAACTGTCTGCGATCAAGTGTTTGGAGGTTGCCAATGTCCTTTTAATGAAGTCCATGATAATCCATTCCATGGCCTTGCAGATCAGGCTAGTTAGGTGGATGTGTCTATAATTTCCTGGATCGGTGGAGTGGACACACCACCTTTGTGCAAAGGGATGACAGTGGCTGCCCGTCACATGGCTGGGACGAAGCTGGTACTCAGGCTGTGGTTGAACAGGATGCCTCATGGTACCACAATTTCCTGCCTGAACTCATACAGGATGCAGCCTAGGATGTTATTGGGTCTCATGGAGGCTGTATTTTTTTGCCTTTGAGAGGGTGGGGATGAGTTGCTCCCTAAAGATAAGGGGATGGGGGCAGGTGCTGGGGGTGTCCTGATTTACTGATGGAAGGACAGAGGGGTGAGGTTTTTGCTGATCCTATCTACCAGCAGGTTAGCTATATCTATGGCTTTTGTGTATATGGTGTCCTTGACCACCAGTTCTGAGCAGATCTGAGTGCTTCCTTTGAGATTGTGGACATATGTGAAGAAAGCCTTATGACTGTCTTTAGTAGATGTGGCCAGTTTGGACTCAAAATTTGCTTTGGAGGATTTCACTAGTGCTCTTATTTGCTTGTTCAGGCTAAGGAGAGATTGCTTCCAATTAGGCACCTGCTCCTTCTTGGTACCGGGCAGCAATTGTTTCCTTTTATTATAGAGTTTATTTATTGCAGATGTCCACCAGACAGGTTTACTCTTTCTGAAGGAGGATGATTTTGTCCTGTCAGGTATTCCTGATTCCATGTAGTTATATAAATGCTCGTATAGTATTTTAGTGTAGGTTTGGACATTTCTGCCAGTTCCTACAGAGGGGGAGTGGGCTATGAAGCTGTTTATACCTTCCCTCAGGAGGTTGTAATCAGATTTAGAGAAGTTTTTATGTTTAACTGTAGCAAGGGTGAGGGGTGAGGGGAGATGGTGGCTTCAAAAGTGACCGCTTTGTGGTCTGATGTTACCAGGAAGGATGACACTGTAGGGATGCTGCATCTACCTATAATGCTAGTGTACAATTAGTGTATCCACCCATATTGCTGGTGTACACTTAATATACCCACCTATGCTGGTGGTATACAGGCAGTGCATCCATCTATACTGTTGGTTTCAAGGTAGTATACCCACCTATACTGCTGGTATACATTGAGTGTATCTACCTTTACTGTCGATGTACAGGCAGTGCATCTACCAATATGGATGGTGCACAGGTAGTACATTCACCTATACTGCTTTTGTACAGATAATGCATCCATCTCTGCTGTTGGTATACAGGTAGTGCAACTACCTATACTGTTAGTGTGCCGGACATGCATTTATCTATACTGTTGGTGTACAGGTATTATATCCACCTATGGTGTTGGCATACATTCAGTGTATCTATCTATACTGTAGGTGTCCGGGTAGTCATCCACCTAAACCATTTGTGTACAGGTAGTGCATCCACCTGTATACTTGGTGCACAGTTAGTGCATCTGCCTATACTGTTGCTGTACAAGTAGTGCATCTACCTATACTGTTGCTGTACAGGAAGTGCATCTTCTTGAAACTTGAACTCCCCAAACAAAGCTGTTTATCTTATAAACATATATTTAGTTATAAAAGTTTTTTTTAATATATAAAAAAGTGTTGTTTCTAAAAAATGAACTTTTAAAAAACTGAAGTTGTCAAGTTTGAATAATAAATTAAAACCAGTGTCAAAACTGTGTTGCTCGGTATCTCAATTCAGGTTTTAAGCTAATGTGTTAATTTAAACCTGGGGGAACTGTAGCGTTTAACCTCAGCTGCCATCTAACCTCAGCCCGAAGTGACTGGTTTCCCCAGTCACCTCCCCTAAAGTTCTTACCTACAATTTCCAAAATACCAAATCTAAAAAAATGATCATCGTGGTTAACTTAAAACCTGAATTGAGATACCGAGCAACACAGTTTTGACATTGGTTTTAATTTATTATTCAAACTTGACAACTTCACTTTTTTTAAAAGTTCATTTTTTAGAAACAAGACTTTTTTTATATATTAAAAAAAACTTTTATAACTAAATGTATGTTTATAAGATAAACAGCTTTGTTTGGGAGTTCAAGTTTTTAAGGTTGAAAATATACTATCACTTTAATTTTGAATTGGTTCTTTTTAATTGATGGTACTAGGTACATATAAAAATGGTGTTAGTATACACTATTAACTGTTCTGATGAAGTCTATCGATGAAAGTGCTTGACCTGTTTTGTGGGTTAATTTTACTATTGGATTGTTGACTCGTTTTGTGTACAGTGGATTATTTTATGTGGCCTGAATAAAGGTGTTTACTAATTGATGGTCATAGGTTTTTGGCTCAAGGAGTGGTTCATTGGATGTTATTTGTACAGGACATGCATCTACCTTTACTGCTAGTGTACAGGTAGTACATCTACCTATTCTGCATGTGTAAAAGTAGTGCTTCTACCTACACTGCTGATGCACAGGTACTGTATCCATCTACAGTGTGGTATAAAAGTAGTGCATCTACCTATATGGCTGGTGTACAGGTACTGTGTGTACTTAGCCTGTGTACAGGTTCTGCATACACCTGTACTGCTGGGGTATCGGTAGTGCATCGACCTATACTATTGGTGTGTAGGTAATATACCCTCCTATGCTGCTGGCATATATTTGGTGTATCTGCCTAAACTGCTGGTTTACAGGTAGTCATCCACCTACACCAGAGGTGTACTGGTAGGCGTCCACCTATATCGCTGGTATACAGGTAATGCATCTACCTATACTGCTGGTGTACGGGTACATGTTCTGCTTCTGTACAGTTAGTGCATATACCTACACTTCTGCTGTACAGGCACTGTATCCACCCACAGTGCTGGTTTAAATGTAGTGCATATACCCATAATGCTGGTGCACAGGTACTGCATATATTTAGACTGCTTGTTTACAGGTAGTCCATACACTTGTACTGCTGGGGTGCAGGTAGTGCATCAACTTATACTATCGGTGTGCAAGTAATACACCCACCTATGCTGCTGGTATATATTCAGTGTATTTGCCTATATTGCTGGTATACAGGTAGTGTATCCTCTTATACTGCTGGTATATAGGTAGTGCAACTTGCTATATGCTGTTGTACAGGTAGTGTATCTATATATACTGTTGGTGTGCAGGTAATATACTCACCTATACTGCTCATGTACAGATAATGCATACTAACCTATAGTGCTGGTATACAGGTAGCGCATCCAAATATACTGTTGGTGTACATGTAATGCATCTACCTATACTGTTGGTGTACAGGTAGTATACCCAAATATATTGTTGGTGTATGTTCAGTCTACCTATCTATACTGCTTGCATTCAGGTAGTCATCCACCAACACTACTGGTGGTATACAGGTAATGCCATCAACCTATACTACCAGTGTACATGTAGTATACCCATCTATGCTACTGATATATTTTAGTATATCTACCTATACTGCTGGTGTATAGGTAGTGCATCTACCTCCACTGCTATTCTAGGGATAGTCCATCTAACTATAGTGCTGGTGTACAGGTAGTACATCTACCTATACTGCAGATGTACAGTTAGTGCATCTATTCATATTGCTGGTATACATGTAGTGTATCTATCTATACATTCATTGTATCCACCTATACTGCTGGTTTACATGTAGTGTATCTACTTGTACTGCTGGTGTACAGGTGATGTTTCTACCTATACTGCCAGTGAACAGGTAGTATACCCACCTATGCTGCTGGCATACATGCAGTGTAGCTACCTATACTGATGTTGTACAGGTAGTGAATTTACATATATGGCTGGTGTACAGGTACTGCATCTACCTATACGGTTGGTGTGCAGGTAGTGAATCCACCTATACTGCTAGTATACAGGTAGTATAGCCACCTATGCTGCTGGTGTATGGGTAGTGCATCCACCTACACTGTTAGTGTGCTGATAATATACCAGCTATGCTGCTGGTATACATTCAGTGTAACAATATATACAGCTGATATACAGGTAGGGCATCCCCTATACTGTTGTTGTACAGGTAGTATACCCACCTATTCTGCTGGTATACATTCAGTCTACTTACCTATACTGTTGGTGTACAGGTAGTGCATCCATCTATATTGTTGGTTTACAGGTAGTGCATCCACCTATACTGTTTCTGTACATGTAGCATACCCAACTCTGCTGCTGGTATACATTTCATGTATCTACCTATACTGCTGATGTACAGGTAGTGCATCCACCTATACTGCTGGTGCACAGGTATACATTCATTATACTGTTGGGGTACAGGTATTGCATCCTCCTATACTGTTAGTGTACAGGTAGTATACCCACCTATTTTGCTGGTGTACAGGTAGTGTATCTACCTAGACTACTGGTGTACAGGTAGTGCATCTTTCTATACTGCGGGTGCAAAGGTAGTGCATTCAAATTCAGTCCCAATACATTAATAATAAAAAGTATGTTCCTCTTTCTATTGTGATACATTTTTTTTTATCCTTTTCTTCATGCCATCCTTTACCTGTTACTTTAGATATGCCATTAAAGAAAATTCCATGCATGGTACTACCTCACCAAATGCTGAGCGTTTTTAAAGCAGAAATAGTAAATACTATGCATGACACATCTAGGCCTTCCTGTAAATGAGAATTTATCATTTTTTTCATGAAGTTATAAAGACATTTATGAGAATATGTTCCTTCATTCTGCAGGCATTCTGTAGGACTGGAGGAGCCCATCCCAAACGTTTGGCAAATGTGGACACTATCATACGAAGGAGACTATATGCAATAATAAAAGCTAAGATGGGTATACTAATGCTCAAAAAAAAATGCCCCACCCCATGACAGCTCCATTGGCAAAGAAGGATACAGCCCTGTCATTTGCAACAGTGACTCAAGTTCACTTAGTGTCCAAGGTGTTGGGAAGAGCTGGTGCAAGGGAGTTAGGTGGAGAGCGGCAATAGTTATCTCACCCACCTTGGAAAGAGGTAAGGCAGGGTCCATGGATTGATCCATGGGCTGAGCCCCGGCAACAGTGTTTCCAGTACATGGTGTACCACTTGCCAGGACTTATCTGTGGAAGAAAACGTAAACTTCTTATGGAAAGTAATCGTGGAAGTCACCATGGTCAGAAAGAGAGGAAGTCAGAAGCATTAAAAAACTCCACTAGATGATGGGACTGCTCGTTGCACTTGGCTCATGCCTCCCAAATGAATAAATGGAATGGAAGGATCAATAAGGTGACTGAGATGTCACGTTGATGATTAGTTTGTGGTTAGGGAATCAAAAATAATTTTTAAAAAGAAAAGAAAAACAAAAATCATCCCACTCACTCCTGAAAACATCTGATGTGACTCTACTGTCCTAATGAAAATATGATGGAAGAAGAAAAGAGAAAATAAGACAGGCAACTTTGAATTTGTGGTTCCAGTAGCATTTTTCTGAGAAGCTCACTGAATCTCTGGAGCATATTACTGGAAAAAAAAATGCAGTATGACTTAAAAAGCCTGGAAAAAAGCATAACAAGACTGTCTGTCTGTTTAGGAATCAGAATTAAATGTAATGATGCTTATTGTTGTATTAAAAAAGTAAACTGTAAAAGATGTTTCTAGATTTCATAATTACGATAACTGCAGACCTGAATGCTCATAACGGGGCAGACAGAATAGGCTGTAAGGACTGCATAAGTCCACATGGGTGGAACAACAGGAATAGAGAAAGAGAGGCCATGTAGACTAGTCTAGGAAATGGCTTGATGGTAGTCAACACATGGTTCAGTAAAACAGGCAGTCACAAGATCGCACACAAGAGTGGCCAACATACAACACAGGTACACTTCGTCTCAGTAAGGAAAGGACATTGGAGTAGAATCAAAGGTTTCAAAGTCAACCCTGGTGAAACTATTGCCCCACAATATAAAAAATGGTGGCCACAATCAGCTGCAAGCAGTGATCAACAGAGAAGAGCCTAAAGTCATGGAACTTGACTGGACTGAAGCCTGAACTGAAAAGACAAGAGTTCAAGGAAATACTCAGGGCTCAGGTACTTTAGTAAGAAGAGGAATTAGATGGAGTTGAAGAAGAAGAATGGCAACACCTCAAAACAGCACATCTGAGGACATATGACACTTATGTCTGTATGGACACAGGCAACTTGTAAATGGTTCATCTCCCAGGCCCTTGCTTGTAAATGTTTCATCCCCCAAACCCCTGCTTACACTTATCAAGGGTATCAGAACTTGTCAGAGATTTGGGATGCATGGTTAGAGTTAAAAAGGCCCTTCTTGTCATTAGCCTAGTAAACACCTATGAACCTATGGAATGAATGTGCGGCTGAGCCACTATGGAAATAAGGTACGTAAGGACAGCTGGTGGTGAAAAGCAGAGGTCCAGGATGTTATCAAAAGAAAGGAGTAAAAGAAAAGAAGGAGAAAGAAAAGAGAGACCAGGCTAAGAAGGACCACTGCCTGTCTAACAAAGAGGCTAAGAGAGCAGTCACAATAGCAAAGAACAATGCATCAAAGGCACTCAACCAACCTACGGAAAGTGACTCAGCAGATGGCAAAAAGAATCTATATTAGGTTGCAAGGCAAAGACAAAAAAGATAAATAAGAAAGCCATCAGACATAATTTATATGGGATGCCAGCAACAACCTTCTCACCTGTCCATAGGATTATCAAAGGCAGATAAAAGGAGTGCTTCTAGCAGTCTTTGAATGAAGAAACCCTGAATTTGGCTGGGCTTGTATAGGCCCTAGGGCCGATAGCCTAGTACCTACCTATGAACCTATATAATTTTCTTGGGTGACAAAAGCCAGGGTACCTTTTTGGTTGGGCTTGTATAGGCCCTAGGGCCGATAGCCTAGTACCTACCTATGAACCTATGAACCTATAAAGAAGATGCACTGCCCAGATGCAGCCTACAATGAAAGAGGAAGAAGAGCATCCCCTAGAAGAAGTAAGAAAGAACAGCACTAAGGAATATGAAGTAAGAGACAGCAGCAGGTTTAGATGAGGTCACATCAAATATGGTCAAGATGTTTGGATAGTTACGGAAGAAATGTCTTCTGAGGGTACTCATAGCAATATGGAAAGAAAGGTGCTTTCCAGATGACTGGAGAATAAGCATTCTAGCGCCAATGAACAAGAACAAAGGGAGTATTCACAACTGTAGCCAGTACAGAGGTAATGAACTTCTGTCACACTGCATGAAAGTGCTGGACAGTGTGATTGATAAAAATTACTCAGAGCAGTGGGAAATAAGATGGGAGATGTGCACTTTGGATTCAGATCAGGTGCAGCACAACTGATCCAATGTTTATGTTGAGTAATAGTGAAGAAGATGCTAGAGATGAGGAAAGAGTCCAAATGGGCATTACTTGAAGAAAACATATGATTCGGCCCCACGAAGGCTGATTAAGGCAGTCCTGCACTGGTTGGCATTCCCAGAAACACTGGCTATGTACAAGGACCCAATGAAACAAGTACAAACTGTGTTTGGACTCACAGAGGGATTCCTACTGGGAGTGGGGGTACATATGGGTTCTGCTCTGAGCCCACTGCTATTCATACTGGTGATGGACTACATTATAAACAGGTTGGAGGGTACAGATCAACAAAGCTGCTGTATGTAGATGACGTAGCATTAAGGCAGCATATGAATAAGAAATTCAGCAAAGTATAGGAGACTGTAAAGAAAAACTGAAGACATGTAGGATGAAACTGAATCCAGATCTTGTCATAGCAGCAAATGGGAGAAAAGCTGAAAACTGACAGAGAAGGAAAAATAGTAGAATAGATAAACATCTTTAAGTATTTGTGAGAGGTGGTTTTCGAGCAAAAAGTCTGAATGAGAAAGCCAAAGCTAGGATCAGAGGGGTTGCAGCCAGCTGGCACAGTGATTTGTGGTAGTGTGTGACAGAAGAATGCCAAAAAAGCTGAAACCTGAGGTGTACAAAAAAGTGGTGTGACCAGAACTTCTGTATGGTACAGAACCTGGGCAGTGAAGAATGTGCAGTTGTGTTGCACATCATGTAAGCTTTGAGCTGAACTCATTCAATAGCTTGTATGTAACATAGTTTTGAAATTATTAATACAAAAATGAACAGGCTATTTTAGATGCCCAGAGAAGTCAGTAGGATGCAAACACAGATGCAACTGGAGGCATTACTAGACTGTAAATAGTTAAAAGAAATGGAGTATGAGTTAGGGAAGGGAAATGGATAATGAAGGAGTATGAACTTGGGAAGGGGAAATTGGTAACGCACAGGGACTTGTTAGTAAGGCTGCAAAGGGAATGGGAGTAAGGCACAAGGAAAAGTATGAATAAAAAGCAGCTTTGTCAGGAAGGACAGATGATGACAGAAAATTAGTTGAAAGATAGGTAGAATATATAGGGACTTAGAAGGTTTAGGAATTAGGAAACAGTCAAGGTAAAGAAGGGAAAAAAGCTTAAACATTTCTAGGGACAGAAAAGTGATAATTTGGCAAAAAGGAAGAGATATGGACAATCATGCAGTATGTAGGAAAAATGCTGAGGTGAGTGCAACCCATTTTTGATCATTTACACATGTGGTATTTTAGAACAGGGGTTCTAGATTAATGGGATATGATGAATGACCTGGAAAGCAGTTTATGGTAGAGACACTGACGGGAGCTGGCTGATGTGTTTGGTTGGAATGGGAAAAAAGTTACAGGAGATGGCAGGTTGGCTCAACAAGGAACCTGTGAAGGGATGGAAAGAAAATGTGATTATGATAGTTCTGAATATTAAAGTTCAGGGAGGGATGAGAAGGCTAATTCAGAGAAATAAAGATATACAGGTCATGGGTTTGGAGCCAAGATGGAAGATAGGGGGAAGGACTGACAGGTTCAGATACACAGGATCTAGGGAGTAGAATTTCTTGAGTCATAATTTATCAGGAAGGATTCTCAGGGGAGATAGGAGAATGAAAGGGGTAAGAGTGGGCAATGAGTGATAAGTATGAATGCAAGTAAAGGAAATCAATTGATCTTGTCTGAACTTAATGGTTAAGAATAAGTATTGGATAAAGACCTAAAGTTGTACTCTGTACATAGGCAGTAGCAAAAAGAATGTACCACAGAACAGTATAACAGGAAGCTTATATATGTTGATTTACCAATAAAGTTGACACACACCCAGTGATTCCTTGAGTTTGTAAATATAAACACCGAACTGCAAACTGTCCCACCCCTCCACGGGTGCTAACCTCACTAATGTCATCCTCATCAACTGTTCCTCCACCTGTACTACCAACATTTCATCTCCCACCCTGGTAAAGTGTAATCCTTTTTGTATCCTCCACCCTTAACACAATCCTCACCTTTCACTAAAACCCTGCTGAATATGGAGATTATTCAAATGCAGTTTACTTGCTAGTCATCAATATCCTGGATAAACAGACCTGAAATATTCCACCAAATATGTCAGTGCATGATTCTACCCGTATGCCTCCATACTCCTCTAAATTTTACATCATCATGATTACGTTTGTTGAAGAGGTTGTTGCAATTCACCACAAATGTTGCATTAAAATCAAAAGTAGTCCTGTAATTCCTGTATAAGTCAAATGTGTAAAAAAGACAGATCATGACTCTTTATAACAAAAAAATCTCTTTTCCACAAGAGTGGCAATACAAAACAGGTAAAATGACCTTTGAAATATACTATTAGAAAGTGAAAAAACAGTTATGAACTTAAAGTGGCCACCAGTATCAATGATATCTAGAAGGCATTCTATAGTAATGCTAGGAAGCACAGAAGTAATACCCATGTCTGCAATGGTCTTACATTTTATGACACATCCTACTATCCTTACAGCTACAATTTCATTTCCCCCACTCATTCCAGTGTACTCATATTTCTCCAGTTACTATCCTGACCAAAACTACCTAAGAGTAGCTTACATCAGCTATCTCCAAAAATAGAAACACTACATCTATTGGTCCACACGGTATTCCAGGAGTCACACTACTTCTATTTGTACACATGATATTCCAGGAGTCACACTACTTCTATTGGTCCACATGGTATTCCAGGAGTCACACTACTTCTATTGGTCCACACGCTATTCCAGGAGTCACACTACTTCTATTGGTCCACATGGTATTCCAGGAGTCACACCACTTCTATTGGTCCACACAGTATTCCAGAAGTCACACCACTTCTATTGGTCCACATGGTATTCCAGGAGTCACACCACTTCTGTTGGTCCACACAGTATTCCACGAGTCACACTACTTCCATTGGTCCACATGGTATTCCAGCAGTCACACCACTTCTATTGGTCCACATGGTATTCCAGGAGTCACACCACTTCCATTGGTCCACACAGTATTCCACAAGTCACACTACTTCTATTGGTCCACATGGTATTCCAGGAGTCACACCACTTCTATTGGTCCACATGGTATTCCAAGAGTCACACTACTTCTATTGGTCCACATGTTATTCCAGGAGTCACACCACTTCTATTGGTCCACACAGTATTCCACAAGTCACACTACTTCCATTGGTCCACATGGTATTCCAGGAGTCACACCACTTCTATTGGTCAACATGGTATTCCAGGAGTCACACCACTTCTATTGGTCCACACAGTATTCCACAAGTCACACTACTTCTATTGGTCCACATGGTATTCCAGGAGTCACACCACTTCTATTGGTCCACAGGGTATTCCAGGAGTCACACCACTTCTATTGGTCCACACGGTATTCCAGGAGTCACACTACATCTATTGATCCACATGGTATTCCAGGAGTTTACCTGTAAGTATCAGGTATGTCATAGTCAAGCTTCTTTTAATTCTGTTTACCCTTAAACACTTAACAGGCTGTGTACCAGCAGTTTGGATGACAGCCATGATACTGCCTCTCCACAAACGTGGGAAAAATATAAGCTCTGGTTATTGCAGGTTTATTAGTTGTACTGGTATAATCTGAAAAATGTGGAACGTGTTACCACTGAGCTAATTAAAAATGACATAGGCAACCTCCATACACAGCACCACAGTTTATTTATTTGGATTTGTTATAGTAGGTCATGTTTGCTTAATCAGGAAGATTTGTTTAGCAAGGTCAAAGAAGCCTTAAACAAGGGTCAGTCTGCACATGTTGCCTACTTAAACCTTGTCAAGGCCTTTAACATATTCTGCATGCAGGTGCCTTAGAAAAAAATACTCATGCACAATATAAATCCTTATACAGTCCACTGGGTTGTAAACTGTCTTATGGACAGGAATTCCATTGTAAAGGTCAGCAATATCCCCTTCAGCCAAACAGCAGTGTTATAGAGGGCTCTGTCTTAGGTGCCTTCTTATTCAGTATCCACTTCTCCAACATGAAATCAAGCATCTGTAGTCTCTAGCAAGTCAAGTTGACAGACAAATCCATGGTCTCTGGCTAACCAGGATTACGGATGACTGTAAACTAGGCACGGCTGTTATCTCCTTCTATAGTTTACAAATTCTCCAGTAAGCCTCAGCTCAAACTAATGTCTGGCATGACAATCATTAGTTTATTCTAATTGCCAATAACTGCAATAGTGTTACACTCAGGAAAAAACTCCAACATCCTCAACCCTGGATCATCAATGGCACCAGTTTTCTTCTGATCACTATGTCTCAGCTGTGGTAAGGAGGTTCTTCAGCTTCACATGGCTTATTTATTGAAGTATCACATCTGATCAAAGGATGTCCTTGTACCTCTATTATGGTCATTTATTAAACCTGTCACTGAATATAATACTTTATTTGGGATGTACCTACCTAAGCACATAGTACAACTATAAAGGTTCCAAATATTCTGAACAAAATAGATCTCAGATATAAGCCACATATATTAGCCAAAATAAAATCCCTGTTCCTTTGCTCCATCATATACAGGCTCATGACAAGTGTCCTGTGCCTAGTGTTTTGTGCTATGAAAGAGTCTGTGCTTGCTGACCTCCTATACTTTCAAAGACAAACAGCTAAACAAACTCCTGAGTTAGACTTAAAACCACCAGTGTAAAATTAGCATTACCTGTTGGAATGACAGATTTCTCACCCAATGCATTCCTCATCATTGGAACAGACTTCTTCTGCAGATAAAACAAGGTACTTCCCCCATCTTTCTTTAAAAGGAAGGTGGGAGGATGACATAATGGTTAAGGTGTTTATCTTAAAGACACAAGGTGCAGGATTTGATTCTCATATGGGGTAGCTGGATAGGCTTCAAATAGCCCAAAAGGGCAGTTAACCTAGTACTAATCTATGAACCTATGAAACCAGGCTCAACAACTAGATAAGTAACCATAAATTCATGAATGGTATTAATAAAAATGCACTCATTCCAAGAGGTAATTAGACCAACAGCCCTCGTCATTACAAGGGTGATGTGACTACGTTTATTAGTGGTCTTTCAGCCATAAGTTAGTAAAAACCTATGAACCTATAAAACAGCAGCTAATGGAATAGGAGTATGTTCTCATAACTTTCCCATAGACCCTACACCATGCATAACTGTTTGCACTGTGGTATGAGGAAATGAAAAAATGCCAGTGGCTGGCACAACAATGGCACATGTGCAGCACAGTAAGGCATACATAGGTGGATTGCTGGCTTGTACACCTGGATTACATGTTCTGCACCACAACACCTAACACCAAATGGTAAGGGGGCTGCATTCCCCCACTGCTAATATGGGGCCCCAACAGCATGATGCCCACATTCTTCAGGTTGAGCACCCCCCCAAACACCACCCAAAGCCTCCTTCATGATACCACACATCTCCTGCCGAATAGCTTTGCTTCTAACAATGGACATGCAGCTTCTATCTCAACAACAACTCCCTTCACACTCCATCCTTCCACATCAAGGAGGTGGCAGATCAATAAATCCCTGGTGTTCAATGTCCAGAAGTTCTATCTTCTTGGCTAGACAATCTCCTGAAATGTCTTTAACATTATTGCCTTCCCACAGAGGAGACCCAGATTCATTTCCCAGCCAATGCAGTGCTCTTTTGTCTTACCATTAGAGCAGAGGTTAATTGCAATGACCTATTAACAAGCTGATTCTTAAAGTGCAGGGTTTGATTATTTTAGCCTCCATTTGCCTACTGTGTACTCAGATCTCTTGCTCTGTGACAATTGGGAAGTGTAGGCTAAGCTCCTCAATGGTCTGTTTGATCATTTGCCTAGTAACTGCCTATGAACCCACATACAGTAAGGTCATTACACAGCACAAACATCAGCCAGAAGGCCAGCAATGAAAACAGTATATTATAATATAGCCTCTGCGATGTCAAATGGCAGTCGCTTTTAGCATGCCTCACAATCTGCCCTTCTATTTTTCCTTGCTGAAGGATAAAGTAATAGCAATCAATGGTCATATCCATAAATGTACAGACAGTGCCATACAGCACCATATGTCTGATTTGTACAGGAAACATCTGCAACTAGTTTACAGCATATCTAACAGAAAACTGTCAGATAATTACCACTACGTGACTATGTAGCAGACCATGTCAAGATACATCATCATAGCAAAACATGTAATATGCTTAGAAAGCAACCTGGCATGGATAGTAATCCAGTAACCATTTAACCAACACTACTTGACAGCTGTAGTAGCAAGGCATCCATGTATGGAACGAACATTAAAGCATGGAGGACTAGTGGTTATACATGCATACAGCAGTAAGCCCTCACAGTCGTTCAGCCACAAACGTAACCCAAAACCCATTCCAGTGGTGCACAGATATGCTGCATTTTATGGTCTAGTAAAACACATATACAACTGCAATAATGATGAGGTAGTAAAAGGAGAATTATTACACACAGGATTCTATAACACAGGAAAAATCTCAGCACCAGTGAAAGTGCTAAATAAACTCAGACAAAAAAGAAAGAAACTACAGTTGTCAACATAATTTCACCATATATCTTCACTGAGCTCAATAAAGATCTATCGTGAAATTCTGTGGACACACATGGTTCTGCCACACTCCAACCATTATGCCCAGCTGTGTATGTAGGCATCACAGAGAAGGAATACTGAAAAACAACAATAGTAAGCTGTTATGCAAATCCATATCGCCAATTGCTGGTCAGTCTTGAGTATTCCAGTATATCACAGTACAGGCATGTTAAAATCCATACACAACAGTACATGTAGCCACACATGTGAAAAAGGTGGAAATATACAAACCAAAAGCAATGCAAAGAAAAAACACAGAATGTGAGCATTGCAATAGCTCACAACATACTATGTACCTATCTCAGATCCATAATTTAATCTCATATGTTGACATTGTAAGGAAATACTTACCGAAGCCTCCTAGAACCATAAGGATTAAGTCGCAGCAAAAATCAAAATCATACATCACATCACATAATATTTCAACTTTAATGAATAGTCACTGTGAGACAAACTACCCCAATTCCAGTACTCCAGACCACTCCACAAACAAAAACATTTTAGTGATTGGTAGCTCCATAATGAGATACACTGATTCCCTACTCAATAGGCTGAAAAAGACAGGATGACACTGAGTTGTCTTTCGGTGCCAGTATTTCCTAAAATCTACAATTGAAACAAAAAAATCATTAGATTATACAACAGATTCAAAGACCAACAACGTAAATAAAATATTAGGAACTGGACTAAGAATTAAAGAAAAAAAAACACTATCAGATCTACTAAGGCAGTCCATGAACTCCGGTAGATTTACTAAGGCAGTCCACAAATTCAAGTTGGCATCTGAAGCCAACTACAATTACAAATCCTTCTTTATTTATGTTGGAAGACTAAGAAATAACATATCTGTGTATAAGAACTTATATTCCATGGCAAAACCTGTTCAAACCTGTGGACATGCCTATATACAAGCAAATAAATTTAGTTATCCTGATATGACTATTCAAAGTCCTATGATCCCCATATCTTTCAACTCCCCCAGTCATTAGTAAAGAACATATTTCGAAACTGCTGTCCAAAACTAAGAACACTTTCTCCATGAAGCCAGATATGTGTTAAATTGTACTAAATATTCCCTGGTGGAAATTTTCCTTAAACTACTTAACCTGAGTATAACAACAGGCTCAGTCTGGGAAATATGGCATACAGTACTGGTGATGTCACTTCATAATGGTGGCCCTAATACCAACCCCATAAACTGTAGGGCCATCAACCTGATAAGTGTCATTTATATGACCATGGGACACATTAAGACAGGCTTGATTAACATAGACATTAAAAATCTCGTCAGGCTAGATCTGCAGCAATTTGCTTTTTCTAAAAGGTAAATCTCATCTAACGAACCTTTGCAAAGGTAACTTTTGTAAAGGTAACCCATGCTGTTGACAGTGGTCATTGTGTACATACAGCCTCTCTTGATTTGGCCAGGGCATTTGACTCTGTCACCCATACTAGAATAATTAATAAATGAAAGGTGTTACAAATCAATCCCTATATGATAAGATGGATAGCAAACTAGCAGAAAAACAAAACCCACACAGTTCAGGTGGCAGGGGCAGCATTAGAGAACATGAAAGTGGCCAGTGATGTCCCACAGGGCTCAGTACTAGGACCACTTTTGTTCAATATTTGCTTTTATAACCTGCAGTCTTAAAACCAAGACCTATAGCTAACCAAATATGTGGATGACTGAAAACTGGGGAGTAACTCTCAAATCCCTTTCTGAGAAAGAAGTCCTCCAGTAGAAATGTATACTTATAAATATATGGTTTATTGAAAGTTGGCTTAAATTAAATCCTAAAATATACCACATTGTTACATTTGACAGGCTATAGGTCAGCATATAGCATTGACAAAACCACACTTCAAAAAGAAAATGACATGGCACATGGGCAGCGTGCCATACCTGTGCATGGTACACAGTAGCCAGTGCTGTTAGTTAACAGAGACAGTGCAGTAGAAATGGTGGGTGATAGACTTTGAGCCTCATATTTGGTTCCCAGCATGCCTGGATGAGGCTAGTTGCTTAGCAGTGGTGCTTCCTGATCCACATAATCTCTAAAGTCTGCCACATAAACCTCTGTTGTGTCTACTAATATGAATATACTTACTCCACTGGTGAATATTCAGACATTCAAAGTTCAGAACAGGGTGTCTTAGGGCATGGTGTCTCATCAAAGTAAACTATGCCCCTTGGCTGACTAGGACCACAAAAAGCTTACTACAAGCCAGAGATAATGTCTGGAAGATCTGCAAAAAGAACAACACTAGCTTAAATAGACAGAACTATCAACAACTTTGTAATCAAGCCAAAAGACAAACAAAGCTAGATAAACAAAGCTACTTCCTAAATCTCCAAAACAAACATTCTAAAACCCCCCAAAAGTTCTGGCATGCTATCAACTCCCTTCTAAAACCTGGTAAAACTACCACCCCAGCTCCCAACACAAATACCACTAATGACAGCTTAGCTTCTCAATTCAACCATCATTTCATAGACTATTCTATCACTATCTACCCAGCTATCTAGCAATAACCCTCTATCCACCCCCACTAAGGACCATGATAACATACCATCATTTACTCTCTCACCTGTACCAACCTCCATAGTCAAAAAACTACTCTCAAAACTAAAACCTACCACTCTTGCAGCTGATGGCCTACCCACTAATTTCCTAAAACTAGCAGCTGAATCTCTAGCCTACCCTGTCTCAATTCTGATTAACTGCTCCATAAAAGAAGCTTACATCCCTCAACTATGGAAAGTATCACATATTATCCCCCTACACAAAGGTGGCAACTCCTACAAGCTATCAAACTACTGCCCCATTGCTATCCTATCCCCACTGTCCAAACTCCTTGAAAAATGTATTCATACCCAAGTGATGCATTTCCTAACCTCACATAATCTCCTCTCCTCAACCCAGCACGGCTTCCGCCCACACCATAGTACAACCACTGCTCTTCTGTCTTTCACTATCCAGGTTAACCATCTTAGAAATAACAGCAACTTTGTATCTGCCATATTCTTAGATCTCTCTAAGGCATTTGACATGGTCTCACATAACCTACTTCTAGACACTCTATCCTCCATGTCCTTTGCCCCCTCCACAACTGCTTGGTTCAAAAACTACCTCTCTGATAGGAAACAATCAGTCAAATGGCAAGGAGCCCTATCACCCTTACCATCATCCACCATAGGTGTTCCAAAAGGCTCAATACTAGGCCCATTACTATTTACTATTTTCACCAACAGACTACACACCTCCACACTGCATGCATCACTTATACAGTACGCAGATGACTCCACCTTAATCTGCTCATCCCCATCCCTTACCACTCTTCAAAACCTTACCCAGGAATCCTTTAACTCCAATGAAAAATGGATTACTGATATCCAACTGATTCTTAACCCCAACAAGACCAAATTACTCCTATTCACCCCAAACAAATACAGACCCACGCCCCGTTCTTTCACAATCACTTCCAAAAATGGCATCACAATTTCCCCCTCCCTCCCTACAAAACTCCTTGGCATTGAAATAGATAAAGATCTTCACTTCAATGTCCATATCTCTCAAACTATTAAGAAAATACATAAAAAATGAGGAACCCTGTATAAACACAAACACTTCCTAACAGACCAAGCACGGGTCACCCTAGCCCAAACCCACCTTCTGTCTACCCTAATGTATGCATCTCCAATCCGAACCCACATTAGGAAAACAGACATGAACAAACTAGAGTCATGTTGCAATAAAATTGCTAAATTCGCCAATAACTCTGCTTTTCGTAGCCATCATTGCCTTGTTCTAAAAGAACTACAGTGGTTAGAACTTCCTCATTTAATTAGTTACCACCAACTAGTCCTCACCTATAACATCCTAAAGAATCCCCACAAGACTCCAGCCCTGAACCAACTACTTAACCAATACTCAGCAAACCGTCCTCCACTCATCCAACAAAACCCTTTTGCGTTTAACTCAAGCCAACAACACAGCAGGTAAAGCTCTTTTCTCTCATACCATAGCAAAAATGTGGAATAACCTCCCCCTGAATATTTCCTCAGCACCTTCTATCTCACTCTTCAAAAAATCACTCAAATCACACCTCTTGCATTCCTGGCTCTGTCCGTGCATCACATAAATGCTTTCCTGCTCTCCTCAAATACTTCCTACCTTCCTGTATATTCTGCTTACTGTCTCTATATTACAGTACTAACTACCTCTATATTCTGCTTACTGTCTCCATATTACAGTACTAACTACTCCTCAAAACTGCCATACAGGGCCTTCCTCTGGTCACACAAACTTGCTTAGCACAAAATATTGTCTTTTATACTATCATATGTGATGTCTCTGATGATTGTATTGTTACAATGGAGTCCTTTTTGTTTAGTTGGAACAAACCACTTTAATCGTGTTCTTCTTGCATGAAATATCTTGTATTGTAAAAATTCCCACTGTACATATAGTTTAATAGTGGAGCTTTTCTCCCAGGGACTCCGCTGTAAATGGACCTCATTCCAGTCGGACTTTCCCGGTCAACAAATTTAAAATAAATATAAATAAATAAATAAATCAAAGTCCTGCCATGGCCATCTACATTGCATAACAGGGGCCGTTTCATTGTGTTGTGTTGCATCCCTGGTTCTACCTGTGTGTGTCTGAGCAACAGTGTCCTATGTGCAACTAAACTGATTGACTGATTGAGTGAATATTTGATTGATTGATTGATTGATTGATTGATTGATTGATTGATTGATTATACAGACAATGCTTATTATGCCAAGTATGGAAAAATTGTTATGTTTATAAAACAGAGATGATGTCTGGTAACACAGTTTATATGAACATAAGCATGTCAGCATGCAATGGGTTGGCATTGTCATGAAAACTATACCACTGTTCCCAAAATGTTTCTCTGTGTACTTGTAATACATGTAGTATGTCATTGCAGATATGTTGTATCAGAAATTGCTCTTACTTATTACATTTATTTATTATTTATTTATTTCAAGTAGTTAACTGGGTGGGTGGGTGGGTGTGTCAGACTGACCATTTTCAGCCATGACTTAGCCTCAAAGTAGATCAGTACGCAACAAATTCAAGTCAGTTACAGTTGCATCATTTGCTGTTTAAGCAGTGAGATCTGCTGTTGATTTTTCTCCAACTACAGCTGTCTAGACTGCCAAATTATCTTCTAAGGTGTGCACAATTTAGCAACCAAATGGCAGCAAATTTCCTCTTAAAGCCCACAACATTATAGATCTTTCTGCAGTATGCGGGCAAATAAGAACAACTACATGAATTTCTATGAAATATATTATTTTGCTGCCATGCAGACATGACATGAAGTGCAGTTAGGTTCTTGGACATGCTTCTGACATCCAGTGGCCATACTCTTGTGCACTAGATCAACCTGAGTACATGTACTCCTCTCTTAAGCAGAGAACGCTGCATTACCTATGATTCAGAAAATTACACTATATGCACATTCACGGGCTTAGTGGTAGCCTGTGAATCATTGGTTACTACTTTACTCATAGTGAATGTGCAGTCATCTTCTGATGATATTCTCATGGCAATAGCTACCTCTGCTTGTGACCAGCAGACAGCACAAGCCTGGTGAATGAAGGACAGCTAGACCAGGTTTTATCTTTTTCATTGTCAATTTAGGAAGAGGTACTGGTTCCCTCTAATGATACTTTCAGAAAAGCTACTGCCTGGTATGACCTGGTTAAAGTATTGACCACAGCTTTGAACATTTCCAGGTCAAGGGAGCAGTGCAAGCATCGTTAGGATGGCCTGCAGTTTCATTATCTTAATGATCTCTGTGCAAGAAAGAGGATGTTAGGCAATGATGCCCTGACTGACATTGTAAATGGATGTCACTGATTTTTTTTCTTTTTTTCCATTAGTTTGTTTGACTTTTTGTACATCTTTTTTATTATTATTTTGTGGAACTCTTCTTGCTGTTAGTATGTCTTTACTTCAGACAGCATAACAAATGTGAATGTGGTCTATTGTATGGTGCTTTTTATGTTAAAAGGATGTAACAGTGGTGGTATATATTGTAATATGTTATATATATTCATTGTGGGGTCCTGCAGAGAGCTGTTATAGCTGGGGGTTATGCTGAACCAAACCAAGGTGCCTACTCACTAACAGGAGTTGTCCCATGTGTATCAAGGTCATATATCTGTGCAGCTCCATGAATTTATGAACAGGAGACAGGGAACTACCTCCCAGCTGTCTGAGATGAAACTAATAGCACATACTGTATGTAGAGGTCTGTAATTATAATGGAACATATGTAGAGGGCAGTAGTCATAACTGTTGTGATAGCATCTTAGCTTACACATAACACTTTTCTCTCTGATATGACCCTTTCCTTTCCAAACAAGGAGATTAAGACATGAACTGTCACCTAGTACAGGATGTAGGAAAGGCTAGTATCTGGGCAGGGTTACAAATGCTGACCTGTGTTATATATATCTATTCTACTGGTATATCAGTTATGGAAAACTTCCCATTTTTGTCTGCTCCCTGTAAGCCCAGATGATAGATGTGCTCAGCAGGTGAATCAAAAATAGCCCACCTCTGCTGTCGTAGCTAGTAATTCAGGCACACTGTGTCATTCCCCAATCTGGCATCCCCTCTCAAAAGCAAGCCACTTCCTAACATTTATACCACACACAAAGCACTAAATGACTTCAGTCCTGACCAGAAAGTCTAGAAATTAACCAAAGATCAATCAACATCTGCCAGTTGCATCTTCCTAATACTTTGCAACCAGGGTTGCTGCCTCCTTTACCTCACCCTAGCTATGCCTCTGTAACTGACATTGTAGCTGGAGAGGGTAGGGATGCTGGGAGTATCTCAGTGGAGGGGACCTCAACCTTTCACTGGCAGGTAGCCAGGCATCATTGTCAAAGGTATCTTGAGTTGGTGGCGGAGTCTGTGCCTGAGAGAACTGAGAGAACAATGGGAAGGCACATGGCCAGAATGGACAGCCTCCTGGAGCAAACTGTAGATTTGTACTCCTAGCCAGCCAACAGATGAGGGTGTGGCCCATACCACCATCTGCCCTGTACCTACAGCCAGTGATAGATCACAATAGTTTCCCTATTGTTTGCAGCAGCAGACCTCATGATCCTGTTCGTACCTCACCCAGTTTTCAGCCTAGTGTACTCATTCTTCTTGTGTCGTGCCCCACACCTTGTGCATTGTCCAACCCTTCTCATCACCATTTTTCTGACATCTGTTGTCTACATGTACAAAGACAGAAACCCTCACAAGTACGGCAGGTGCAAGCAGCCCAAACAGTCCAAGATCAAACAAAAAATCCAGCACCAAAGTGTTGTAGCATAAATGATTTAATAGTTACATGACATCATACCGGTTTGGCACTCTTGCCTTCCTCAGTGAATAAACATGCTATTATACCAAGGTACATATATAGTAATTAGAGCATCACTTCCTATTGAGTCATTTCCACCAATATCATTAATTAACATAAATAATATTTAGAAACATAAAATATATTTATAAGTCATCATTTAACCCCGGTGAAAAAAGGCCTCCTAATTTAACAATCCAATATTTTTCTTTAGCGGTCAGAATAGAATGCCAGCCTAATTTATTAGATCTATCTCCTTGTATCTTATCTATCACAGTGAAACAAAGCTGGGCAGTAGAGTGTGTAGTATTGTGAATGTATAGGGCATTGGTTAACCATTTGTTGCGGATGTCACTATAATGTTCAGACATCCAAATACGTAGAGGATGGGATGTTTGTCCAATGTAGAAAGCTGAGCAGGTGCAAGTAGCTAGATACACCATCCAGTCAGATCCACAGTTTCCAAAACATGAATGAGTTCTTGCTTGTAAATTGTTTTGTTTTATATATATATATATATATATATATATATATATATATATATGTTTGCAAAATGTGCAGTGGCCACAAGGAAATGACCCCAAAAGTTTATCCCCTGTAATGGTAAGTTGATGGTGCATGAAAAGTCCACTGCCACGCTTCTTATAATGTGCAAAATGTGATCCCAATGTTTTACCTCTAAGGTATGAAAATTGAAACTGGTTCCCCAATGGCTGGTTCAGCTCCTCATTAGCTATTAGGATATTCCAATGCTTGGACACAACTTCCCTGATGAGATTGATATTATGACCATAAGTCATTATAAATCTAATTGGTTCTGATTCCCCTGCATAAGTTCTGCCTTTGTATGTAAGTAACTGAGACCTATCCTGAATAGATGCCCACTGGCTAGCAGATTGTATGTCCTATTGTGGATAGCCCCTGACCTGAAACCTATGTATCATGTCTTGTTGAGAAACTGCATATTCTTCCTGTTTGGAACAAATTCTCATAATACGCAGGAATTGAGACTTTCGGTATATTATGTATGGTATGGTGTGGATGCAGACTAGTGGCATATAACAAATTATTATATTGTGGATATTTCCTGTACAGCCATCCTGTTGTTTAGTAACTGTGACATCCAAAAAATTGATACAATGCATGTCACAATTCAGTGTAAATTCAATACCCCATTTGATACAATGCATGTCACAATTCAGTGTAAATTCAATACCCTGTTTGTTTTTATTTAAGTACTCAACAAATTCTGCCAGATATTGTTGGTCAGCACGCCACACCAACCAACAGCCGTCAAGGTCCATCTCATTGATGTATATGTTATGTGTGATGTCATATATCAGATGTTCCTCAAGGTACCCCATGAACATATCAGCATAAACTGGGGCAAAAGAAGCCCCCATTGCTGTGCCTTTAGTTTGCCAATAACATTCCCCATTGAAATAAAAAACATTGTTAGATAACACATGTTCGGCCATACAAAGTAATAGGGTGTTGAAACTGGCCGAATAAAGATTGGCCTTCTCCAACCAATATTGGAACGCCAATAACCCTGCCCAATGGGGAACGTTAGTGTAGAGTGCCTTGACATCCAATGTACACAGTAACCATGTTGGTTCCAATTGTCCATGAGTTGGCACAGCATGGACTCCTGAATAATACCTTCCTCAACTGCTAAATGCAAAAATGAATCTATCTCTTTCTTAAAGTTGGATGTAGGGTCAATGGGCATGTGCATATAGTGCTGAGGGTTGGACAATTGGCCATTTCCCTCTGCCAGATAGTAATCTGTATTCATAATAACAACAGCCCCACCCTTATCCACAGCAATAATTATGATATTACCATTGTTTTAGAGTTCAGTAAGAGCTTGTTGTTCCCCAACAGTAAGATTATGATGCAACATAGTGGAATCACACAACCTGAAATGGAGATCTTTGAGAACTGCATGCTGAAAAACACCAACAAATTTATTGATGGGAGACACAAATCCTGATTTGACAAACCTAAATTTTGTGGAACTTTGAGAGGATTCCCTGGAACCAAAAAACATTTTAAGGTTTAATCTGCGACAAAAATCAAGAACATCAGTCACCATGATATTTTCATCAATGAAAAAAACAGGGACATAATTAAGACCTTTATTAAGCAGTTTCTTTTGGTCATCTGTTAGCTCAACAGAGGATATATTGTGAAAGTTGTAATCATACTCTATTGTGTCAGCAACGTTTGTAAAAGTCCCTCTATTGTGCCTGCATTTGTGTTTCCTCCCATCCCTATGCCTGCTAACTCTAAAGGGTGGGTGGTCAGTGTTCCTTGGTTTCTTAGGTGTTGGTGAGGCTTGTGGATTGAGATTTTCTGTGTCTGTGGCTGATGACTCATCCTCAGAGGTACTGCTTGCCTGGGTGGTCATCTTCTTAAGGATGGATCTAGGTCTTTTTCTCCTAGGATAGGTGCTAGTAAGATCCCCCCATCAGAGAATTTAACATTCCTTTGGTGCTCAAAAGGCTTACCCCATTGGTAATCGGAGATGTCCCTATTAAATTTACGTATTTTCTTATATTTGATTTGTTTCTCAAAGGCCAATAGGTCATTGGTCAATTTACTAAGGCAATAAGTATAAGCAGGTAGCCCCTCATATTTTTTCAAGTCATCACATAGTAGTCTGACTTCACCAACATTTTCATCAATCATACACTCATAGTAATTTGCTAAAATTTGATCAAACGATAAAGAAGCTTTCTGTTGTGCTTCACGCCAATCCCTTATCAGTGCATCATCTATCCTGCCAATCAAATGCTGTATTTTCACCCTTAATCCCCTGGGGATGATATTTTTATTAATATAAGTTTTAAATAGCTTGAGGTGCCAGACATTGGTACGTAGGGTTTTTATACCTTTCCCTAAGTTCTGGAACAATTGATATCAGCCGTCAACTGGATCCCTATTCTCAATATCCAAATTATTTTCATCCCGACCAGATGGTCCAAATACCCCAATATCATTCTTATCGGCACAAAAGCCTTGTAGGATTGAGTCCAGATCCATGACAATAAGCTTCACAATCACAAGTTCACCTAGTATATAACCCCACAATAATACCCCAATTCTGTGCACCTCAAGATCAGTAAGCTATAAATAACTGTTCAAAATTTGTCTCCGGTATAGACAGCAGATGAAGTACACTGGCAAGGGACAGGATAATCTAAGACAGCAATGATCAACGAAAATATCAGTGATTATTGGAAAGATAAATTACCAAGATTACTGAGGCAGCCTGCCAGTACTAAATATGTAAGCCTCGAGACCAATAATCTACAAACTAGAATCCCAAAAACTGGTATATTGGATATATATCCGGCTCCAAATCATTGGGATTCTAAATGTTCACACCAAGCATGACCTGGCCCAAATAGTGTGATCTCAACCTTGGGAAATACGCAATGACCAAAAGCACAACATAAAATGTGGCCTGGTCAAAATAAGAAAAAATATATGAACATATATATATATATATATATATATATATATATATATATATATATATATATATATATATATATATATATATATATATATATATATATATATATATATATATATACACACATATATATATATATAAACATATATCCCTATAAAAATGTAGAAAACAGCCCTATTGATAAATGTTGTAATATGATGTAAAAATATTTATAGGTAACATCTCACTAACAACCAACATGCAGAATCACAAGGGATTAATTTACAGAATTAGTATCCAAAAAGATTCATAAAAAATAATCAAAAATAATTAGCCATAAGTTACAAAGCATATCTGATACTGTTCAAACACAATACATATTCACACAAGGCCTGCCCAACTCTACAAACCGAAGTTTGTAGTTACAATACGTCCCATTCACAGCTAGAAAGTATGTTGCCAAATCCCAAAAGACCAGCAAACATATAATATAGTCCAATAGGTCCAATAGGGCTTACAATAATGGAGTCAAATTCAAACCCCCTCTATAGGATATACAGGGTTCGCAAAAACATATTGTGTCCACCATACCCCAAAAAATCTTATGAATATTCAAAACGATTCCACTAATAGTCAATATGGTAGTGATATTCCTATTATACAGCCAGCCCAAAGCATAGAACCAATTCCAAACAAAAGACAAAGTGCTAAAATAAATTGTGTCCAAAAGGAAACATAACTCCACCAACAATCAATATGGTAGTAATTTCACAATCACAGAGTCGGCCTGGTATGTAAAGCCCAGATGGAAGCCAAAAACCAAATGATGTAGTGGATAACGTCCTAAAACAGACACTGCTCCTAAATAGAAAATGTAACGGCTCTTACCATCCAAGCTAGCCGTGTCCTCAAATGCACCTTAACATACAGGATAGTTATATCCCAAAAGGATAGAATTTTTCCGATACATGAAGCCAAATACAGTTATTCATGTGAGAAAAAAATCACTCTCAACTGTATAGTATGGTGGCAATCACCAATAGTAGAACGAAACACCCTGTAACATCCACCAGAGAGTTAAACAGACATACAATGGAAAATGGTAGTATCTCATGCTGAAAAACAAATTAGCGTACCCAAAATGAGCCCTCCTATAGACATATAGGGTTGCTAAGTCCAAAAATAGTGGATATGTTATAAAGATGCAGTCCAAATCCATTGTAGATGTAAAAATAGCGTCGCTCCTAAATGGAAAATATGGTGGCCACCACCACACTTGAATTACCTCACTCTTGAATACTACACACTCTACTGCCTGGTTTCGTTTCACTGTAATAGATAAGATACAAGGAGATAGATCTAATAAATTAGGTTGGCATTCTATTCTGAACACTAAAGAAAAATATTGGATTGTTAAATTAGGAGGCCTTTTTCACCATGGTTAAATGATCACTTATAAATATATTTTATGTTTCTAAATATTATTTATGTTAATTAATGATATTGGAAGTGATGCTCTAATTACTATATATGTACCTTGGTATCATAGCATGTTTATTCACTGAGGAAGGCAAGAGTGCCGAAATCGGTATGATGTCATGTAACTATTAAATCGTTTATGTTACAACACTTTGGTGCTGGCTTTTTTGTTTGAATCTGTTGTCTCCACCCCATATCTCACCATCCTACTGTGTGCATATCTGCCTGTTTCTCTGTGCTCATTTATATGTCTCTGTCTGCCTCTGTACACTGTCCTGCCCTCCTTTCCTTCCCTTCTTTTCTTTTTCTATCATCCGTCCCCCTCTTCTCTTCTCTTCTGTCCTCTCTGTACAAAGAAAAGGAAACTCTCTCCCCACAAAAACAGATGTTGTGCCTCACCCAAGCTGCATATTCATATTTATTGTCATTCTGTGTATCTCTCTCACCTTGCTGCCAACCCTTTTACCTGCTTTCCTATACGCTTATTTCCTCTACTTTTATGCAGATATCAGGTGTCTATGTATTTGGTCACTGCAACTGCAATAAATGTATAGCTGTATATTCTTATGCACTGCTTGGTGCTGTTCTGCCAAAACATAAGCTGAGATGTATAACATAGCCTCTCTGTATACTGCTATATTCTGAGATGCAACACTCTGTGAAGTAACATTTCAGCTCTCACAACGTTCTTGCAAGATAGAGATCATCTGCTCTATAGATTATGCCTCATGCTGTAGTGTCTGTTTCTGTGCATTACTGGGTTTGTTTGTGTATTTGCTGTATTGCTCACTTATGTAGACTACAGTGCAGTTACCTGCATGAAAGTGCTACCTCTCTCACTTTATATATGGAGTTAAGGAATGCACTGCTGGACTGTGCCGCCAAACTTCACAAGCCTAATACAGGTATGCAGTGCATCTCTGTGAAACTCAGTCAACAGTATCAGTTCCATGACTGCTCACTCTTGTTTGTACCATATTTGTAGAGAAAAGAAATTTATATCTTAAATGATGAGATTTTTTTGTCATTGTTGACATCATATATGATGTGGCTTTATGAAATGCAGGACAGATAAACCTGCTTTTATACTGTGAGAAATAAATATCAGATATTATACTAATGCTGTATCAAAGTTTGATGCAACTAGAATGGTTAACTGTACAACTGTGTTTTAGATGAGAATGTGAATTCTGAGTCAGTGTTCTGCCACATTGACCCACAGGCTCCCCACACTGTTAGCTCTGGGATAATTTATATTTGTTGATGTTGTTCTGACAGATGGTTGCAGGTGAATAATATCCATGTAGTCATTGCTGTAGGTCAATGAATGATGTAACAAAAGAACAAGGCAATGCACTTTGTAATGAAAGCTGTTTTTAAAATATTACTTTAAATACTATATTGAATTTTTGAAAAAAAAAGAATGCAATATACTGATAATTCAATATTTAAATAATTCTATATTGAATGAAAGAAAAAATATTTAATAGATTGATAAATTCAAATAACGATTCAGTATAAATTATAAGGACGATTTTTTATAATGTCATTTGTATATGTTGTTTACTTTAAAGAATCTTTTTCCTTATTTTCTTATATGAAAAGTAGTTGTTACAGATTTCATTCTTTTAGAATCTTCATGACTAGTTTGAGAGAACTTTTAGATTACTTATATCACATTCTTTGTAGCATTTCATCTATTTGATGCTTTTTCGGTCTAAACTGATTCTTATCTTATCAAAACTTGGCATTCTATTAAACCAGGTTCATGCTGTCGTGAATCTTACAATCTTCTTTCAAAAAAACTAACATTATTGAGCAAAAGCAAAATGCTTTTTTTCATCAAAACCTTCTTAGGAATAATAATTAGAACAGGTAATGCAGAAACATCTATTTTAGTAACATTATTACTGATTGTTTGATGATTATTATAAAAGCAATTCAGTTCACAAGATGCATGTTTACACAGAGCAGTTACATTAGAGGTGTTTCAGCAGCAAAATGGTGTTCGGCCACAATGGCAGCTCAAGCTCATTCTCAATCGCATGAACTCACTTCAACAATTGAAACACTCAGCCATTCTTCCTATCCCGGTGAGATTTTCCGCTCACAATGGCACTTCTTAAAGTGAGCAAATACCTTACTTTCTTAGTGGCATCCTGGATTTAAAATAAAGAAGTAATTCAACTTAATTAAAAGGAGCTATTAAGTATTTTAAAAAATAAATTATTATGAAAACTTACTTAATAAAAAATAAAGCAACTAGTTAAAAAATGAACAATAGGTAAAATTAAAAAAGTAAAGATAAAGAGAGTATGTTCACACAGGTTCACCTTTTATTAAATGATAAAAAAAATAATCATAATAGTTGCAGTTACCCACTATTTCCAAGTAGCTTGTGCTTGATCTACATTACAATTACATTTTTTTACCAATTATTTTTAAAACATTCACATTGTAATTTAATTACAAAATATTTAATATAATAATTTAATAAATTAAATTATTAAACATTTCTTTTATTTTTTAATTATTTAAATTAAGCGATTCATCATTAAAATCACATTAACAATTATGTAAATAAAAGAAAACATTTAAAATCATTATTTAAAAAAAACAAAAAAAAAAAATTAAACCTAAAAAAAAATAAAAATTAAGAAATCAAAAAAGACATTAATAAAGATATAAAATAAGATTTTTGTCCTGATAGATCTATGATAACTAAAAAAATTAAGTGTCTTATGAAAATAAAGATAAATATAATAAAGGGTGTATATGAATAAATAAAATAAAAATTGAAAAAAAAAAAAAGCAAAACAGAAGCAAGAAAACGTAAGAAAAGTATAAAAATCACAGAAAAAATTACTGTAAATTAAGTAAATTCTTTTTTAGAATTATAGAGATTTACTGCCAAGCATTCATTTAGTAAGTCTCTAAATGTGCCTTAGCAAGACCCTCTGCTACATATCGGAAGTCAATCACATCAATCATCACCATCATCATCCTCATCATCCATCATCATCATCATCACCATCATCATCCACATGATCATCATTATCATCAAATGTTGAGCTGAACTCACTATGAACTGTCATTTTGTTCATCATAAAGTTGATTGTAAACCTGTTGATTATACCACTGTCACCAACTAATACATGACTTAACACAGGTTATACCATTTTATAACCAACTATGTGCTGCCAGAAGATTTTGCACCTTCAGTATTGCCCCAAGTATGCAAAGATCCTCACTGCTGTTGCAAGAGTAAATCTTAATGTGAGTATAAAGTTTAAGTAATGTTGTATAGTTACACAATCCCATAAGCTCCACACACTGCCCCCACATACAGCTTCAGACTTACACAGCAGTCACTACCATGCAGAGTCAAGATCATCACATTCTTTCCACAGACATCTTCATGCATCACTGCAAGCACCAAGATAGTTAGTAATATACCATACATATTCTGTGTGCACACCTGCACACTCACACTGCATTGCATGTCACACACACACACACACACACACACACACACACACACACACACACACACACACACACACACACACACACACACACACACACACACACACACACACTTTAAAACTAAAATACAATAATATTCAAATTAAATAAACCAAATCACAAATGGTCACCATTCCAAATTCCTAAAACTTGTTCCATACATGGGTAAAATCAGCCACAGTCATTCAGAAATCAAACAAAAATTTTTACTGAAAAAAATAAAAAAAAATTTGTTTCTAAATAAAAATTTTCCAAGTAAAAAAAAAAATTCAAAAAAAAAAAAAAAAAAAAAAAAAATTAAAAACATCCAACAGAAAAGAAAAAAGGCTGCCCAACATACCAAGTAAACCAGTAAAACTTTAAACTGATTACTAATATTCCTCCTAGTATTTTTTTTTTTTTTTTTTTTTTTTTTTTTTTTTTATATTTATTACATAGGTCCACACTTGCCTTACATCTTCTGGTTCCAGTGCTGTCTTCTAAAAGGCTTAATTATTGTTAGTGTTTCTAGTTTTTCTGTACCTTTAAAGTTCTTCTCATTTCTCTTGTATATTTCTTTTGGCTGTCCTTTTTTCTTTTATATTCAGAGAGAGAAAGTTTGTCAAAAGTCTGTCCAGATATGTCATTCTGTCCCTCACAACCTCAGCAAGACTCAACAAGCTCCAACAGCATTTGTGAAGTACATTTCCATAGTAGTAAATACAATAAATTATTCCTTCTTCTTTTTCTCATCAACATTACATTTCATTTACTAAAAACAAACACAAGCAAAAGTTTTATTATATATTTATTTTTTTATTTATTTATTTATTTTATTTTTATACATTTTTATTTAGCTACAGCTCATTGTGTTTTGTTTATTTTTTTTTTTTTTTTTTTTATGCATTTTTCATTCAATTCTTTCATTTATTATTATTTCAGTTTTGTTCACATAATGGTCAAATATCCAAATAACTCAACACCAATATAGGCTAACCTGTAGTGGAAGGAGGATAGCATCTGTAACGTGTTGGGAAGCTGACAATCTGTATAAATTATTTATTTATTTATTTTTAATATTAAAAAGCACTGTTTATATTTAATGTAGATGTATGATGGGACTGAGTGATTCTGATAACTAGTTAGTAATTTAGTGTTAATGTGAGTAGAAGGATTGTGCTAAGGAGATACATATTGTTGCATGACCCATTTTCTCAGGTTTTATGCATTTCCAAAATTTGCATTTCCAAAATTCTGGATGTAGCTTCTTACCAAGAAGCTATTAAAAATCATAGTGAGACTCTTATAAGACAACATCTGTAAATGTTTCCACATGATCAGCCCAATACATAGATGGTGGAATAGAAGCAGTCAAAAGCAATCTGTAGTATTTAACAATAAACTATTGTCTTCATAATATTATTCCATATATAAATAAGTAGCTCTCTTTTAATCATTACTACACCACATATGTCGATGACCTTTCAGCTGCACTTAACAGGAGCAAGTCAACTCTGAGACAGATATCCCTACGAGTGTCATTTCTGTGAAAAGTATTGCTGAAAACCACTTTCAGCAATCACTGTCATTCCTTTTTTCCCACTGTTGTGCAACTGTGAAATTACTATACAATGCTTGGGGAAGATCTTCCCTACATGGGGCTAGATGAGGGCTTGCCCCCTTCAAAAAAATGGTTATCACTTCAAGTTGTTTCAGAAATACTGATTCACAGTGATGGTATAATTCACAGAGACTGTTGTCAGTGAAACTATGTGAATTCCATCTCGCATGTACAGAAATACAAATTTTGATATTAGACAAGGACCTCATATCCTTTTCAATCTGCTCTTTTATTTGATAATCTCTGTGCCTACTTATCTAATAGCTTACTCTCCCTCTCTCTTGTTCCCCAAATTATCACAAAGATGATTTTCTGCTTACCCCACCATCTTAAATTCATTTACTCTGTTGTCCTAGTACCTCTTCAGGAAGGCTGCTCTAGTCACTCAGTACATGTTCTGATAAATATTATTGTGCCTCTCACATTGTATCCTCAAGTTTTATCTTCTTCTTGTTTTACATCTAATGTTTTGCTTATGACACATGCAAGGATTCTAGAAATTTCTTTGAAGTAATTAACCATTTCAGTTATTTGCTCCTCTACCTCTATTCCCCATGGTTATAAATGCTGAGCTCTTGTAGTTTCTGTTTATATAACACTTGATATAAATAGTACACTATTTTTGTTCCTCTCCTCTACATTACCTCTAGGGCTGCAGTCTATAGTTCATAGGTAGTTACTAGGCTATTGATCTGGGAGGATCTTTAGAAGCCTAGCCATACATTCCCATGAAGTTTTTAGCCCTTATATTTTAAGTACAAAAATAACAACTCAGGGACAAGCAGAATATATACATTTTGCCCCTATCCATGTGGGACAAGGGTTCTACCATCTATAATCTAGGTGAGGCTTGGTCAGCTGTCTTTCTAAGGAAATAATAATGTCTTTTTTTAGGTTATGTTTTCCCTATATAGCTGAGTATTCTTCTCACCATCTTACTTGTTCATACTGCTTGCTTATCTTGCCATCATCTAATATGATTTTTTCAGGTTCCCATTCCTCTTTTGTTGCTGCAGCTAAACTACAGCTTCCAATGTTGTACTCTTTGAGGGTTTCAGTTTCTTCATAACATTATTTTGAATTGCATCTAAACTGCAGTGTCTTACTCCATTCCTTCAGTCTTGCCAAGTAGTCTGTTAACCTTTCTATACTTTGTATTAGTTCTGTTATATAACTCTGTACTGTCAGTAAAAAGACAAACTTTTCCTTCCAAGCCTCCTGCAAAGTCACATATAAAAACAATAACAAAAAAGGGCCCAGGTATTGATCCCTTCAGAACTCAACCTATTCATGTAATTTACTCCATTGACTGTAAACCTGTACATTGTAATATTAGGACAATATTATAACTATTCCATTATCATATGAACCACTCTGTATTTGTCCTTGTAGTCTATATAGATATTGATACTTTGTCAGATTTCTTCACTAAGGTCTAAACAGTCCACATACTGTGCCTTTTTTGAAACAATGTTCTAGTTACTCAAAAGACTTCATTAGATTAATTTGGCATGAACTTCTTTTTATCAACCCACCTTACCTTGGGTTGTGTGTCAGACATGCTACCAGAAAGTCTAAAAATCTGTCTTTTGGATGTGAGTCCTTAGTCTTGTAAATGACTGAGGCCAAACTGACAGGTCAATAATTTCCTTCCTCTGTCTTGCATTCAACCTTGTGAAGTGGATCACGTTTGCCCTCTTTCAGTCATCAGGAACCTTATCACAATGCTGACTATTAGTATAAATGAGCCTCATTGGGACTGGCTATTGAAATGTATTGCAGAGACCTTTTGGTGGTGCTGCATAGTAAGAAAAAAACAAGCATTTTTTTTCTTAAACACAACCTTAAAAGCAGCTTTGCAACTAAAAGGCACAGTGGCTTATGAAATCAGGTTAGCAGTGTGTAATGAACAAGACAGTGCTCATTAACTTTACCTTGGAAGTAATACACTGGCGCAGTATGGAATGGACCTTGAACCTTGGTGGGATGCAGTCTGGATCCTCTGATTACATTTTACTTTTTCCAAGGCTACACTCTCCTTTCTTCAGTTTACCTTGTAGTATTTATTAATATATAATGTATATACAATTTTCCACTACATTAACATTCAAAACGTATGAAGTTTCAGCTTATTGTAGAACCTTATTCTCCAAATGTTTGAAGTTTTTAAAGCCTTGATAAAAATGAACATGATTGCTGTGTAAAGACATACTTAAGTTTCATGAAATTAACTCTGTTTCTGTCTTTGGTGTTTGCCAAGAGCACCCTTCACTGCTACAACTTACCCAGAACTGCCTCCTTCTATAACTTGTATGCCATTATAAGCATTGACATCAGAGTTAAGTTGCTCTTTTTATTGGTCTGTTATTAATACCCTAGCTCCATATATATACTTTAAAGTTCAACTTGGATGTTTTAATTTTCGAAGATCTTATGCTGCATTGTACTGAAAATTGTAGCCACTCAGAGTGGCTATGACTAAATAATCTTTACTCTTTTTTGTGGCTTTAGCTATAACACTGCAGACACAAAATAATTTTAATGAGGCAAATCAGTCAATCACATTGGACACTAGATGCAGTGTACATACCAGTCTAGCAATGGATACATGAAACACTTTGATAATTATATCTTTTAAAGCACTTTTTTCAGCTTCAGTCCTATCAAATCATATGCCTGCATTATAACATTAGGAAAACATTTTGTGTCTCAATATTTTATCATAAAGTGTTAGAAAAATCTACATGCTGCCTAGAAAAATATATTTACAATGTGTGCCGCTTAGAAAATATATTTACATACATGCTGCCTAGACAATGTGTGCTGCTTAGGAAGATGTGCATTTAATCATTCAAACATATATAAATTGTGTGATCAAATATATAGAGAAATGTGTGCTTTAGTTAGGAATAAATGTACTTAAATCCATAAAGGTTAGGTAATGCATTTAATTCTGTCTTACTAGAGTAATAGTAGAAATAAACCTGCATATTATTGCTTGAAGCACAAGCTGCAGTGTAATCAGAAATTTGACCTTGGCAGCTTGCAGATGCAGTCTGGCTCATGTCTTTCAAGTAAAGATTATTTTGCAAAGTTAGAAAATAATAAATCTGTTAGCATGTGTGTCCTCTTTCCTGCCTCCACCAGGAGAGTTGTGCGCACTATCTCTGATAGTGCGCAGCTGGGAGCAAGAAAGACAAAAGGAGGCTTTAAGGAAGACATACATCTATTGTATTTGAACTAATCAGAGAACCTTGAATTGGCTACATCCTCAGGAGGTCATCGTGACTGACCAGCTGCTTGCAAGGCTGCAACATTCTCATGGGAAAAGGACTTTTGAAAACACAAATTCAGCACTTTTATGAATTACTATGATGTAAAGACCCTGTCACTGACCACACCAGTAAGGTGGGCAAAACTGATAATGAAATGTATATAACCAATGTGTTTTGGTCAATAAAGCAGTCAAAATTCTATACAAACTTTGTGTATGGTTTTTTGCCTCCTAATGTACATTAGTGAATCAGATATCTGAGTTTCTCCTGCATTATTGTTTGTTATTAATTGACATTGTGTTTGAATAACTCAATGATTTTTACAGTCTGACTCTAACAAATTTATTTAACATCTTGGTCCTAATCGTGGAATTCCCTTGGTAAGCTACAGGTCAGAATATATAGGTGGTATTGAAGTCTGCAGAAGAAGGAAAGACCTCCGACTGAATTGTCGTGCCCAAAGAGGCTGTCCACTTGTCTGATCTGTGGTCAAAAGCGGAAAACTGGGTCCTAAAAGCCTATCAAACATAAGCAGGAGGCTCGGTAAGCAGAATTCCTCTCTTTGTTTTTGTTTTAGATCGGGGACCAGGTTACACTGTGCTATTGCTAAGGTTTGTGATAGCAGGGAGAGAGGTAGTCAAGTATTGTATCTTGAGTCATAGATCAGGAAATAAAGCAAAACAAAGTAAACAGTCATTCTAGACACTACTGTGAATACGGGAATAGAGATACCACGTGGTACAAGAGAAAGGGTTACGTAACAGTTCTGTTGTTTTTTCTCTCTCTCTCTCTCTCTCTCTTTTTTTTTCTTCTTTCAGAGACATGGGAAATGAATGCACTAAAGGGTCACGCCTAACAGAAGATGCAAAATATATGCAATTACAGAGAGCAGATAATGTGAGATATTTTTCAACATGGGTTAACAAGTATGACTTTGATGGTAAATTGGATAAAATGTCATTAGTAAAACTTTTGAGACAGTTAAAATCTGACGAGAAGGTCAGGCAAAAACAACGACAGTTGGGTGTTCCTCAAGCACATAGGTGGATTGAGGAAGCGAACCGAAGGAACAGAAAAATAAAAATGCAAAGGCATTATTTTTAGATAAAGAGGATAATAATGTAATAGTAGCATCGGTCCCTCCCTACCACGCCCACCGATGCCTTACTCAGAATATGAAGCGGAGGGCGGCTGACCCCCACGCTACCCAGAGACAACAGGGATATTAAGACAACCATTTGTAATAGAACCTATCGGGACTAGATCCCGAACACGCCAAACACTTGTAGATGTTCAACCAAGCGGAATTTATTAGATGAGGGTGAGGAAATCTGTCCATTAATAGAAGTACCAAACCCGTAGGCAGGACAGGAGGGCCAGGCCTCAACTCTCTTAGTGTATAGACCATGGACACCGGAAGACATCCTAAAAGCTACAGAAGGAATTCCCCATCCAAAAATTAACTTTGAGAAATTTCTACAGGATTTACAGGGTATGAGATTGAGTTACCACTTAAATGGGGAAGAGGTAGAAAGAGTAGTTAGACAAATTTTAGGTCCAGACTGGCACATGATTTGTGGCACCTGGAATGCCCGTGACACAACACAGGCCACTCCCACATAGTGACGCAGAACTAGATACTAGATTGAAGGGTCTTACAGACCGCATTACTGAAAAATGGAAACCTAGGGCAGACTGGACTTGCATTAACCAGTGTGTACAACGAGATAATGAAACTGTGGATGCATACTATGGTAGATTGTTAGAATGTTTTAATAACCATAGTGGCATGCCTGTTCCTGAAAATCAAAAAAATGATAGTTCATATGAACAACAATTGAAGAATGCATTTTTGAAAGGTTGTATTGCTATCAATAGCTTCATCAAGCACATGATAGATCACCGAACAAGTAGGCTTCAAGCCTTGTTAGAGTATGCTAGACATGCCGAAAAACATTTTACAGTAAAAGAAAAAAAACGAGGTCTTCACAGCTGAAGACGGGGAAGTTTTGTAGTACAAGCAGCCAAAAGGGTAAGCAAAATATTCAGGGTAACAAACGCCTGACAAAACTCAGAAATTTATGAGAGCAGAAAGAAAAAGGTGAATGCTTTAATTGCGTAAGAAGGGACACTTGGCAAGGGATTGCAGGAGCAAGGCACCTGCGGAAAAAAGGATAAGGAAGATGAGGATTGACTATATGACAGTTATGCTGCTCAGCAGTTATCAGAAGAGACTAATGAGCAGGGGATGATGTAAATACCTTAGAAGAAGCAGATGACATGCAACTGGATGTAGAAGTTGGGGAAAGTGAAGTTTTAGATCTGGCACTACTGAGCTTAGAGCTCTATTTAGCAGACACCGAAGTTACACTTCTGGTAGAAGGGAGAGAAATCAAATTTTGTGTGATTCAGGAGCATCACGAACTTTGATACATCCTTCAAAGTTGAACATTCTGAGTCACCCGATTACATATTAGTGAAAGCAGCAAGCGGACAGTTGTACAGGGAACCACTTTCCCATGATATAGCAATAACTGATCCAGTCTCGGCATGACCCAAAGAAGTAAAATAGTACTTTCTGCCAAATGCCCCATGAACCTATTAGGAAGAGATCTTATAGCAGTAGTCCCTACCATGAACGGTATGGAGGCACAGAGACAAACTGACACCTTTGTAAATGGGTCGGAGGGGAGACTTATTATTGGTACAGCCAGGATCTGGTTACAACGGACCAGGGGCAGTGACCGAGGAACTAATGAATGTAGCCACCAGCAAGGTGCCTCCTCGATACTGACCAGCAACATTTATTACATTGTACCCTATATTATTGTAGCACACCAGGACCTGATAAAGAATACGAACAAAAGTTGTTCAGGAATCCTGCAAATAGACTGATATTACGGACCCTATACTGGGACACTGAGGGCAACAGTGTGGTGAGTTGTTCGTTACCTCAGGAGTTTTTGAATTGTACAAATCCAATAAACTACCACACGTTAGCCTAACTAAAACAAGAATGTTAGGTGGGTAGACTTGGGTGACAAAGTGACAGGATGGGAGAGACTAACTGACTCCAGAGTTATCGGACTTAGGAGTACAGAAACAGAAACTGAATTGCCAGCTGTACACTTACAACAGAGTGAAGACAGCTGAATGGCGTTCTTGATAGAAGAAGAAGAAAAAGCTTTGAGTGAAATACCAAATGTTCTTTGGTCAACAGGAAAATCAGATGTAGGACTTATTCCAGTAGTTATTACACCAAAATCAGCCTTTAGACCAAGAAAAGACAATATCCTTTGAGCAAGGATGCAGAACAGGGAATCAAACCTATTATAATGGCATTACTCAAGGAAGGGATACTGGTGGAATCTTTAGATTCACCATGTAATACTCTCTATTTCCTGTAAATAAATGATGGAGCACCACGGTGCCAGACCCCAGAAATATTTCACCGTGGTAGATATTTCTCAATACCTATCCACCCTGACAGCCATTGGTTTGCATTGGTACATTTCAGGGCAAAAGGTCAAGAGATGGCTAGCAACCTGGCAGGGTTTTCTCCACCAGGGGCAGCCAAGTACTTTATGTAGATGACATCTTGCTTGCAGCCCCTACCCAGCAACAGTGTAGCGAAGACACAATAGCATTATTGAAATTCTTAGCTGAGCAAGGGCATAAAGTCAATAAACATAAATTGCAACTTTGGAAAGAACAGGTTAAATACCTGGGATATGTGATATCCAAAGAAGGCAGAACATTAGATGAAGAACGAAAACTAGCTACCAAGAAGGAAATGATGTCCTTCTTGGGAACGGTTGGATACGAACTATGCTTTAGAAACGGCTCCATTGGCTGATTTAATATTTAAAACACCAATGGCAGCACAACACTGGACTCGAAGCAGAGGCAGCCTTTGCAGACTAAAAACTGATAGTTTCATCATTAGTTTTAGGCTTCAATTACCATAATTTTTCCAAACTGTAGATTGGGGATATATGACGTCAGTACTGACGCAACAACATGGCGGCAAGCAACGCCCATAGCTTACTATTCATCACAGTTAGATCCGTGGCACGATCATTACCACCCAAGCAGTAGTCGCAGCAGCTATGGCAGTGCAAGCTTCAGCCTCAGTGGTGTTGTTTCATCCTCAGTACCTCATGCAGTTGCGATAATTTTACTGCAGGAAAAATAGCATTTTGCCAGACATCTTTCTTGCATGACCATACTATTGAGTCAACCCCATATGACAATTGAACGTTGTACAACATTAAACCCGTCGACATTACTTCCAATTCCTGTGGATGGCATACCACACAGCTGCCTACAGGAAATGGAACAAATAACCACACCCAGACAAGATCTTACTGATGTACCTTTAGCTGACGCAGAGGTGACATTTTGTGGATGGGTCCGTCCTACAGGGTGGGCTATGCAGTAGTGACTGATAAATCATAGAAGCACAACCCTGCAACATAACCTGTCAGCTCAAGCAGCAGAATTGATAGCTTTGACACGTGCTTGCACTCTAGCGAAAGGCAAATGTGTTAATATATATACTGACAGTCAACAGTACATGTCTTTGCACAACAATGGAAAACAGGGGAATGATAACATCTACTGGCAAGCCGATTAATCATGCAATTAATTCTGAACCTGTTAGATTCTATTCAGTTACCCACTAGAATAGCTATCTGTAAATGTGCAGCCCATACAAAACAACAAGACAGAATTTCGGGCTGATGCAGCTCAAGCTGCCTCAGACCCAGAAACTGTGCTTTTAAATGAAGAACTACAACCTTCTGAGACTCTAGATTTAGAAATGTTAAAAACAATGCAGACATTAGCTACAAAAGCAGAAAAGCAAAAGTGGATAAAACGAGGAGCAATCCTTGAAGAGGGACTGTACATCTCCAAAGAGAAAAGCCCATATTGCCATCTAATTTATTTAGATATGCAGCTTTGTTGAGTCATGGGCAGAGCCATGTCTCAACAGGGGGGATGGTACAGTTAGTTAATAAAACATTCCAAACATATGGATTTACGAATTATGCACAAAAATTTTGTGCAACATGTCATATTTGTAGCAAACATCATGCACAGGGAGCATTTAAACCAAAGCGAGGGAGTTTTCCAGCACCACCCTATCCGTTCCATACTATTTGTATGGATTTCATAGAACTGAACAAATGTGAAGGGAAAAAATACTGTTTAGTAATCATAGATATGTTTAAATGGGTAGAAGCTTTTCCAACTAGAAATCCGGATGCAGCAACAGTGGCAAAGGCCCTAGTGAAAGAAATCATTCCTAGATTTGGCATACCGGAAAGAATTTATAGTGACAATGGGACACATTTTGTCAACCAGACGATACAGCAGCTTGGGAGATTTTTTGGGATTTCTTTGAAAAACCATTGTGCTTATCACCCTCAGTCAGCAGGACTGGTGGAGAGGTACAATGGAATCTTGAAAACAAGTTGAGAAAATTAATGAGTGAGACTCAAAAGACTTGGATTTGCTGTCTGCCTTTAGCACTGCTGAGCATGAGAACTGTTCCAAATGTAAAGGGCTTGACCCCTTGAAATAGTGTTTGGAAGGGCATATTGTGTGCCACAATGGAAGGCCCTCATGCCTGCAGAGCTGGAGGCCGATGGCTCATTAGCTAGTTATATGAAAAAGTTATTAACAAATAAGACTGTTTTGCAGTTGAACTCTTTTCCAGATAAACAAGAAACAAAACCAGAAGCCGTGACCCGGGTCCTGGATTTGGCTGAAAATCATAAAGAGAAAGAACTGGGCGAGTCCAAGGTGGGAAGGTCCGTACCAGGTACTGTTGGCAACACCGACTGCAGTGAAAATCGCTGAGAGATCATCTTGGGTTCATTTAACCCATTGCAAACCTGTTAAGAAATTTAGTTTGGACATACCACAGGAACAGAATGGCCAGAGGCAGAATGAATAAAAATGTGAAACAACCCCAGAGACACTGGTTCACTGGCCTACTGATCATACACTTAATAACTATGTTTGTAGTAACTTTTTTGTTGTTATGGTTTTTCTTGCATATAACTACAGAAGTGAAATTAATAAAACGTGATGAAGGACTGGCTACAGACTGGCACCCAAACTTTAACACATACCTGGCTATGAAACGAGTTTATGTAGAGACTATGAACGTTTCAAATTGCTGGGTCTGTACTGCAATACCCACAGCATATGGAGGACTTTTGATGTCTGCTGTCCCCTTGGGAATAAATGCAACTTGGGAAAACCTGTTATTTGACACAGGCACTGTGAGATCACAAGACAAAGTGGCATTACATTTGCCTGTTACTCAGAAAGGAATTGTTTGTTTTGTTAAAAATGATACACTCCAGGTTGGTTGGAGTAACTGTAACATAACTGTGTCTTACAAATGTTATATAAAACCTATAGACCAAGGTACTAGTTGCAGCACGAATTATGATTCATATTTAAGCTTGATGAAAACAACATTAAGAAATGTGCAAAAATCTCCTGAAATATATAGACAATTCTCTGTTATAGATAAGAAAATGTTTCATTCAGGGTTAACCCGCATCAGTACAAAAGTAGAAAACTGTTATTTTGTTTGTGGGAAAAAGGCCTATAAATGGTTACCTGAGAATTGGTCCGCAGTTGTTTTTGGGTTATCTGGTTCCAGCCATAAGACATACTGCAGAATTGCCCTGGGTAAAATACGTAATGTAAGAGATGTAGCTCACCGAGCTGAAAATACAGTCAGAAAACCTACTAATCCAGTGGGTAAGATTGAAGCAAGCTGGAAGGATCATTCGTCTGTGAAGGACAAAGAAAAATTGACCCATATGGACTTGAGTGACAGTGTTATATCCTGGGCTGGAATATTCCCAACCTATGGAGCAGTCAAATCGATTTGGGAATTGAGAAAATTGTCGAAACTCTCAAGTAATGAGCAATGCGACCTTTTCCGCTCTTGAACTTGTGACTGATGAGATGAATGCAATGAGAACAGTTGTATTACAGAACGAATGGCCGACTTCACGCTTATCAAAGAAGAATGCACATTCCAGACAACCAGCATGAAATTAATGATCACCTGGAGGTAATACAGCAGGTGTCAGCAATGGCAGAACCAGGCCCAAACCCACTGGAACTTTTTCCAGAATCTGTTTGGGGGTGGGTCGGTCCTTATGAACATTCTGATTGCAATTTGTGTGGTACTGCTCATAATTGGAGCATGTGTCTGCTGCGGGATACCCTGTGTGAAAAAATTAGTTAAAGACTTAGTTGATGTATCAGTGACTGAAACTATGTACCAAGATATAGAATTGAATTTATTGATACCGAGTGAAAGTCTATCTGAAATATAAAACAAATGACTTACTTAGCTGAAAGTCCTTGAAAGGAAAAGGCTAAGGAATGAACTAATACTGTTTATGTTTCACATAGTATTAAATGCATTAAAAGGAGGGAGAATGTTAGAAAAATCTACATGCTGCCTAGAAAAATATATTTACAATGTGTGCCGCTTAGAAAATATATTTACATACATGCTGCCTAGACAATGTGTGCTGCTTAGGAAGATGTGCATTTAATCATTCAAACATATATAAATTGTGTGATCAAATATATAGAGAAATGTGTGCTTTAGTTAGGAATAAATGTACTTAAATCCATAAAGGTTAGGTAATGCATTTAATTCTGTCTTACTAGAGTAATAGTAGAAATAAACCTGCATATTATTGCTTGAAGCACAAGCTGCAGTGTAATCAGAAATTTGACCTTGGCAGCTTGCAGATGCAGTCTGGCTCATGTCTTTCAAGTAAAGATTATTTTGCAAAGTTAGAAAATAATAAATCTGTTCGCATGTGTGTCCTCTTTCCTGCCTCCACCAGGAGAGTAGCCTTGTGCGCACTATCTCTGATAGTGAGCTGCAAGAAAGACAAAAGGAGGCTTTAAGGAAGACATACATCTATTGTATTTGAACTAATCAGAGAACCTTGAATTGGCTACATCCTCAGGAGGTCATCGTGACTGACCAGCTGCTTGCAAGGCTGCAACATTCTCATGGGAAAAGGACTTTGAAAAACACAAATTCAGCACTTTTATGAATTACTATGATGTAAAGACCCTGTCACTGACCACACCAGTAAGGTGGGCAAAACTGATAATGAAATGTATATAACCAATGTGTTTTGGTCAATAAAGCAGTCAAAATTCTATACAAACTTTGTGTATGGTTTTTTGCCTCCTAATGTACATTAGTGAATCAGATATCTGAGTTTCTCCTGCATTATTGTTTGTTATTAATTGACATTGTGTTTGAATAACTCAATGATTTTTACAGTCTGACTCTAACAAATTTATTTAACATAAAGACTGCTGAATCTGCAGCTTTTGAATCCAGTACAATCATCAGCACTGTCTATCACAATCCCAATTCTCTCACCTCTGAAATTAGCTTTGATACAACAGCTGCATCAAAATGGCCATCTTGGAGCTTGTTTTTTGTTTCATCTTCCATGGAATAATGAACAGTCATTGAGCATATGAATTCTGGTTACTACCTTAGTGGTGCTGTGGTAGCATTGTCACCTCACAGTAAGATGTTGTCCTGTTCGATTCTCAGCTAGAGCGTCTTCTATGTGGAGGCATGCATGAATGGGCATGCCTTCATTGAAGGTTGTGCATCAGGGCTGGTAACTCGGCACGTAAAAATCCACTACCAAACATTAGCGGACCGGAGTTCCGCTGTGGCGACCCCTAACCGGGATAAGCCAAAAGACACAACAACAACAACAAGCTTAAGAATTTTTAGGTGCCACAAAAAGCAAAATCAGGCTACTGAAATAGTACTTATTCTTTAAGGTGATTTAAAGATTATTGAAACAGATAGGTTTAGAACTGCTAAAGCAGGTGCTTTCTAACTTAACCTGTCTGTTTCCTCTCTGACTGCAGAATCTTCCCAGAGTTGTAATGCCTGGCATCTATGTTAATTATTGTGTTTAATGCTGGGAAATCCAAGGCAGTTTTTTGCTTCTTCTAATGGCTTTCATGCAATGAATGTAATGGCTTATAGTCAGCACTGACATCTACAGAAAAGTAAGGCAGCCATTATAAGAAAACTAACACACTTTTATTTTGTCTAGGACTGTTTTTTAAGCTTTTTGATTTATGCCATATTGTTCTTATTCAGTCTTAGAAACTGTTTATCATGCTGTGTTTCCAACATTCTCATCCAGCAGCTGCAATCTACCAGGAATAGTCCAGATCCTACATATGTATGCATTGACACTGAGTCCTTATACGGATTTTCACGTACACATGTTGTACCAGTCGTATTTAAATTTCCCACCCAAACATTTAGGTATAGACCCCATTCATCCTGCATCTGAGCATCTGCCACTGCTCTCTCAGGATAAGGTTCTCTGTCAGCTTCATTAGTGAGCGTGCCCTTATGTGTGCTACATTTGGCGGACACTCCCCCAATATACCATTGAAACTATATTGATACTATGATATACACCAGTATAGCATGTCAACTTGCATTCCTTTCAGTAATTTAATTAATGATATTTAGTGCAGTTTTCCTCTTTCAGGGCATTCACAATAGGCAAAAGGCCACCAAGAAATTATTTTCCATTTAGGCTCTATTGAGCTGTTTTTGCAAATCTTTTCAGACAACTGTGGAGTTGTGAGTTTGTCTTCCCTCTCACCTGGCCAGTCTGTTGGCATGGGGCATTCTGAGGCAGTGTAAAAGCTTCCATCACATTTGCTGCAAAACACTACTCCTAGATTTTTCAAAATCTATTTATGAGAGATGCAACAACCTACTTGTTCTGAAGACATATCTCTCCACTCATAACAGTGGCAGTAAACAGTCTCACACCACTATGACTACCCACTCTGAGGAAGACAAGAAATCCTCACCTAAGCCTCTCTGGCACTCATGGAGAAGACTTAAACCATCTAGAAACACATGCATACCTTCACTCTCACATGCTACCACTACTACTAGTTCTGCTACAGGGAATCACCATGACTACAAGCACAGACTCTTAAGGCCACCTACACATGTTTCTAACCTTCTAATTAAACAATTAATTCTAATTAAACAATTACTAGCCTGGATAAGAAAAAGTGACTGCCAGTTGCTGCTCAGATGCTAGGATCAGGGATGCCTTAAGGTGGAGGGTCAAGACTTTTCACCATCCCAGATATGAGTATGACCTTGTTGTTACCCATGTGGGAGTGAATGACCTCAAGTGGGCTACCTTAAGGGTGAAGAAATGACATAGAATTGATCTCACTACCTATGTTTCTAAGGAGGGTAAAACACTAGCACTGAGCACTATTCTCTCCTCTTCTTCCCTCTCTAAGAATGATGTCTAAATCCAAACACAAAATAATTGGCTACAGTCATTGGTTTGTTAGCTAATGTCACTCTAGTGGGATCCAGTGTGTGTCCACCTCTGACCATATGGTCAACAAACTTTTTCCAGGGATGGTCTGTGGCTCTCAGTTCATGGGTTTGTTATACTGCTCTGAATCTTTGCATCCCTCACCAAATGTGGTTACTAGGAAAGTCTGACTGGGCAGAGTGGCCCATTTTCCGTGGAGGTCCCAGCAGAAAAGCTCCAATAAAAAACAAAATAAAGTTTTGCCAAAAAAATAGTAAATGGAAATCAAAAGTAATGTAAGCAAAAATTAACAAAAGTGTAATGAGAAGGTAATACAATAGTTACTGAAAAGGACGTATACATCGCTTTTTACAGGTTATAAGTACAGACATTCTCTTAAGGAATACATTTCTAACATAGTTTAGAGTTTACAGATAAAATAGTATTTGTATTAACATACATATAATTTTCATTGGTTGTTAGTGGCTTATTGTATATAGATTATTCCAGTATAGGTGGAAGTTATGTAAGGAAAGTAGTGAACTGGTTAGAGAGAGTAGAGAAGCTTATAGAAGGTCAGGATGAAGTAAGTTAGAGTTGTTGTGACTTTCAGCTTTTCCCGGTTAGGGGTCGCCACAGAGGAACTCCGGTCCGCTAATGATTGGAAGTAGATTTTTATGTGCCGAGTTGCCAGCTCTGATGCACAACCTTCAACGAAGGTAGCCCATTCATGCATGTCTCCACACAGAAGATGCTCTAGCTGAGAATCGAACAGGACAACGTCTTACTGTGAGGCGACAACGCTACCGCAGCACCACCACCGCAGTTAAGTTAGAGTGATATTTGTTATTAGTTGAAAGGCCAATGTTGTAAAAGGAGATGAAGGGAGGGATGTTGAAGTAGATGGGGAGTTGAAGGGTGTAAGTAGGAATACAAGGAGCTGCATTGTAGATAGAGGTAAAATATTTAGGAAGCTGCAGTGATGGTAAAGAAAGGTAATAAAGAAAAGGGAAATATGGAGTAAGGAGACAGGAGGGGCAGTGTGGGGATTAATGTAGCATGGAAGATAGCCTGGATTGATAAAAGGACATGTTCGTGGCCTGAGTAAGAAGTGTTTTAGTTTAAGTTTAAATGTTCTGAAATTTGAGGTGGTTCTGATATCAAAGGGGAGTAGATTCCATAATTTTACCACTGAATAGGTGTAAAGGGATTTCCCTGCAGTTTTGTTAGGTTTCCGTAGGGATAAAAGCTGTTTATCGTCTGAGCGAAGAGCACAGCCAGGTGTGTACATTTGAAGTATAGAGTTTAAGGCAGGACAGACGTTAGGAGTGTAAATAATTTTGCGTGCCATAGTTAATTGGAGGTAATTTAGATGTTGAGAAAGTTCTAGCCAATTTAGGTTGTTGAGAGCAGCACAATGGTGCTTATAATAAGGTAGTCCTGCAGGAAAATTTGCAGTTTTATTGAAGCATGATTCAAGCTTAGTTTTTAGTGTTTTCTGAAGATTGGTTAGAATGGGGACAGCATAAAGTAGGGAAGGTAAAGTAGTGGCTAATGTAATTTTGGTAGTTTTGCCCATGAAGTGCTTGTGTTCATTCAGCATACCTAGTTCGTGATGTGTTTTTTAATAGTTTTATATATGTGAAGGTCAAAGGTAAGTTGATTGTGGAGTGTGACTCCTAGTAACTTGGTATATAGAATGACTTCAGTTTTTGTATTGTATAGTGAAAATACATTAAAATTCGGCTGAGAGGGTTTTCGGGGTAAAAAGTAGGAAGTGTAGTTTTATTGGGATTGAGTAATAACTGACCGTTATTGAGCCAGGTCTCGATGGATGTGAACACAATTTGTGTTAGTTGTCTATTGTGTTCCGTGTTGGTGGAGGTGGAGATGAGGGTCATGTCATCAACATATTGGACTAGGGAACTTTTATGTAAGACAGTGTGGAGGTTATTATTAAACATGTTGAAGAGGAGTGGTCCAAGGATGGAACCTTGTGGTACTCCTTTTTTATTGGTTAGATATTGGGAAAGAGAGCCTTGCCATTTTACACATTGTTGTCTATTGGCTAGGTAGTTAGAAAAGCATAGGAAAAATGGTTGGGAAAGACCAAGGGAGGATAGTTCCTTTAAGAGTTTAGGATGTGAGGCAGTATCAAAGACTTTAGAAAGGTCTAGAAAAAGTGCTGAGGTTAGTTGTCCAGCATCCCTGGCGTTATTGCCAGTGTCTGTGAAGGATATTACTGCTGTTGCTGTACTGTGTGCAGATCTGAAGCCATGCTATGTGGGGGTTAGTAAATTATTGTTGATATGGTAGTCAAGAATTTGTTTATGTATACATTTTTCTAAGATTTTAAAGAGGGGAGATAAGATAGCAATAGGGCAGTAGTTGGCGAGATCGTTAGATGTTTCCACCCTTATGTAAGGGGGTTATTGTTGATTTTGTTCCAGAGTGAAGGAATTTGGGATTCTGTGATAAACCTATTAATGAGAATACTAACTGGGTAGGCTATGGAGGTTATGGTGTCTGCAGCTAGTTTCAGGTACTCAACCAGGAGGTGGTCAGTGAAGAGAGAGCATGGTTTTATTTTGGGTAGAAGGTTGTATATATGAGTAATGGCTGATTGCAAAGTGAAACTAGGAATTTCAGGAACTGTTTTTGAGGTTTTCTGGGATGAGAGAGATGGGTGCATACTTGGCTTTGGTAGTGTTTGAGAGAGAGTAATGTACTGGGGTTGGTTGTCGAGTTAGAACTTGGGAGATTGCCAAGAGTTGTTAGGAAGGTAGCTATACTTATATATTTATATATTGCCCAAAATAATCAATACACATATAATAATACTGCTGTGTATTCATGATTATAATTCTGCCACCTTTGTACATTTTTTTACATTTCAAGAAAGGCATTACATCTCATTATATGGCCCTAAATTTGGTAAATTATGGCAATAAATAAAAATCCAAAAGCTTTTATTACAGCAATCCAAACCCTTTACAACTCCCCTTATGCTACAGTGCTCAGTACAGTCTTCCTCTCTGATCCTTGCCCCTTATATATAAAGGTACCAGAGTAGGATGTTCACTCTCCTTGGCATTTTTCTAACATATGACTGAACCTTTAGACCATTAGATCTCAGTACACTCTAATATTTCTGGCTAGACATTCAGGTTTATTAATACCTGCATCATGTTTGTTGTGGATAAATGCCTATTTCTCATTAATAATTCTTCCTGAGACATTCTAGTCCATCACTAAGGGCTGCTGTACTTCATCTCTCTCTAATTGGTCATTATTATAATACTAATAGGACAGAGAGTTTTCCACCTTACAAAACAGGAACCATCTAATCCAAAGCAGTCAAATGAAATTCAGTTGTAGCACACCAAAACAAAGCAGTAAAACATGAATTTCAACAGTTAATATAACATACTTTAATAACAGCAAGGCTTTCGAGTAACACAGACTCTTTCTCAATGCATCAAAAATTCATATGGACACATTTCCTCAATTTAAAAGGATCAGCCAGCCAATTAGAATTGAGTAAAAACTCACATATTCTTACATCATCTAAAACATACATCTTTAAATATTTAAATATTTAAAAACTTGCCTGGTAACACAAAATATGCCATATATGGCATTGCTTCAATTTTAGGACCGGTTTAATACTATTCAACATAGATTACAGACCCAACTTTTAAAACACGTACTGTTACTGTTCCAATGTTTTCAGCTAATGGAAATTTGATCATTTAAACCAGCCCACATACTGGCACTAAGTGTGAGTTGCTAGTAAAGTTGGGTCTGTTATCTATGTTTTTACTATTTTACTACCTTGGGTTTTGTTCCTTTAAATTTACGTTGTGGATGGTTTGTTGGTGGCTTGGTTGTCATGTGATTTAATCACAATTAGTATTTAAACTGTGTTGTTCATTGTTAAAACTGATCTGAAAAAGTTTTATGAGTTAAATAAAATGAAAATGATTATCTTACATTTGACTTATTTATTTGTTCTCTTACATTCATGTTCGTGGTAGTTTTGAGCTACAGTCAGAGTCTCTGCAGTGCTAGTATGTGTGTTTCTCTCTAGTTTTTTCAGGGCTTTAATTGTGGTTATCCGCTTGAGCCATGGCTAATGACCCAATACCATGAACTATCCAACTCTGCAGAAGGGGCCTACAACAGAGCAGCCGCAAAAAACAGAAATACCATAAAGCATGTGTTTGGTGTACTGAAAGACAGGTTCAGATGTCTGCACACATCTGGGGTGCACTGCAATACACACCTGAGAAGGCTGCACAGATGATAGCAGTGTGCGCCATGCTGCACAACATGCTAACTAGAGCACATGGTGATCTTCCAGCTGGAGGTGTAAGTGAACTACCCCAAGAACCTCAGATGTCTGAAGATGACATCCTGCAGGTATCAGAGGAGGAACAGGTGTAGGCAACATAACGTACAACCACAAGAGCAGGCCCAAGAAGCACAGCAACATCTCACCCACAACTTCATGACAAGCCACACGTACATGAGTACACAGATTAAACATTGATGTTCAGGTATTGCCTTATCATAACAGCACATATTGCATCTAATGGAAATTACCCGCTAGATGTACACATCAAGCATCAGGCATAACACCATAATCATAACATATAACATTATGAACATATGTAAATCTATCACAACAGGGGTCATCAACTCAGGGCACAAATGACACAGGTATGCATACAGACTCAGATTTCTGTATCATTGTATGGCACACAATAAGGGATACATATCAGTGCAATACATTCTTATCTCTGTACTATAAAGAGCTGCAAACAAGTAAACAACACAGGACATAATGCCCAACTGTTAATATCACGAGCCAAATATATAACTGTAAAGTATGGATAAAGTGATTTCATAAATGGAATCAGCTATGTTAATAAAACTGTTGGACTCCCATGGCATCAGGCTTGTCAACAAACACAAACAGAGGACATTGGCATTGTTCTACACAGCAATCATCACCATGGGGTGAGAATGACACTACTGGACAGAGTGGATCAACTGTCCATGTTACACCAATGCATTCTGAGGCACCCATACTGACTGCTCACACCATGGTCTGGTCTACCCCACAGAGGCAATTGATAGGGAGACACCAGTGTGTGGTGGTAAAGGAGCATGACTGTGACTTGACTGTATGGTCATTAGTGCTGGGACCACAGCAGATGGGCCAGCAGCAGAAGTGTGTGCACAATGGAGCATAGACAGTAATGCCTGATGGGCAAAGGTGGTTCTGCTGAGAGGAGGCCTGCCCCTCTTGTATGGCAGTTGACTAAGAACAGTCAGGACACACAAAACCCTGTTTGTACTATGGCAATGCTGCAGTACTGTAGAGGCCAGGGATTCTACTGACCATGCCACTGATAACATACTTTCATTCTGAGCAGCCAATGACGCCATCCCCTCACAGTGTCTGCACTCATGTCCTTCATGCAGCACACCCAACTAGTGTGCAACATAATTTGAGGCACTGGCAAGTGCATGGATGTCAGATTCATGACATTACTGGGAACATTCATTTGCCTGTAAGAGTAGGCAGACACCCTCTGACACCTGCCCATGCATATGAGCTGCAAACCTACATCTGCTGTGATGGCCAGTATCAAAGTGTTGTGAGAAACTGTCAACACTAGCAACAGTCTCAACATGGGTTTGTTCTTCACAGGCCTCATCCTGTCCACCATCCATTGTCCTCTCATTGTCAGAATAGCTGGACAAGTTTCCTTCCACATCTGATGCTATAGCTGCATCCACATGACTGTCACCATCTTGGCTGGACTGTATCACCATGTCACTGTCCTGTGTGCCAGGGGCCATGCTACCATACTGAGACACATCAAATCCCACATTGTGTTCACTGTGCTGGTTAATGGAGGATACAGGTAGTTGATATGCTAAAAGAAGAGACATTTGACACAGACTGGGCAGAGCAGATCCAGCACTAGGCAACCTAGACAGTTACACAGATCCCAGCTTGGGGGGCTGCCACAAGACTTATATTTCTTCTTTAAGGACTCACATACATTTTAAACATTTGAGCAGAGCATGTGTGAGATTTCTCAAGCAAGCACAAGTTTGGATTATTATGGAGAAAGCAAATTGCTGTTCCAGTCTGGATGTTTATTATGGAGACATTCAGATGAATGACACTGAGAACAAGTGCGTGTGCACATGTAATGCATGTGTAATACCCCATTTAGGGATGGCAGGATGGTTAACTTAACCAGGCTCAAACCCTGTACCTTGCATACAGTACAACACAGTATAGTACCTTTACACCAACGACCAAATTGTTACCAACAGGTACATTTTCAAGAACTGTTAAGCTTCAGTGAATTTTCAAAAAATGTTGAGTTTCTATGTAATTTTAAAGAATGTTGAGTTCCACTGCATTTTCAAGGACTTTTGAGATTCTGTGCATTTTCAAGGACTTTTGAGTTTCTCTGCATTTTCAAGGAATGTTGAGTTTTTATGCGTTTTCAAGCAATATTGAGTTTCAAGGGAAGAAAAGTTTACTGATGCTCATGCTATGTCTATTTCCAATGTATAATTTTTTTGTTTAACAAATGGCCATCATTAGTGTTTGTGCTCTAAAATTTAAAAGCAGTGTTAGTAGCACAGCAGGTAGTATATTTGCTTTGGGTGCAGATGGATGTGGGTTCTACTCTTATACCATGTAGATGGAATGCTGGTTTGCTACACTTCTGAGTGTGCTCCTTTGGGTGAGATGCCTAGTAACTAACATGTTATCAGTTTGCCATCCATTCCCTATTGCAATATTACCAACCATTTTTTTCCATGTAACATGGGCAATTTATTCTTCAAGGGCAACAGGCACTGAATTTGTACATGAAACACTGAAATGTGAAGTTTTTTGCCTGCAGCAACCTCTACATTAGTTATATATCTCTTTAATGTGGAATTATTCAGACTACCTTTTACTTTTGCAGAGATTGTGTATATTGACTGATATTGATGGATTGTAATGAAAAAGTTTGAGTGGCCTTTTGTGGTTGAAATGTGCTGTAATTGGTAGTCAATAGTTCAAATGTTTTGTTTCAGTGGTTACTGGAAAAATGTTCAAACCTACACATTTAAAACACAGTCTTACACATGGTGCTGTATTACACAAAGGATATAATTTAATACAATCAGGATGGTGCATCAAAGAACACATGCATGTATGCATGGTCTGAAAAATGTGTACATGGGACCTATGGTTTGAAAACAGCCCAAATGTAAAATCAATTTGCCACTGGCCAGATGCATTTTCTTTGAATGTGGGTTTCAATGCCACTTAAGTGAATGTGAGTTTCAACAGCAGAGAAGATTACTGGTCAGGCTAAATCTATTTTCATTGTGAGACTGCATTTTTTGTTTAGCAAATGACTATCAGTGTCTGTGCTATAAAATTTGAAATAAAAGTTTTAAATATCTCTAATCATTGTAGAAATAAAGAAGAAAACAGAATTTACACTGGCAGGTTTAAACAGTGTTTATTGTAACTGGGGAGAAATAGCCAAGTAAGGGATACTGGAATGGTTGGTGGGGTTCTGCCTGGGGAGTGCCACTATGGGGAGGAGGGCCCTATTCCATTCCCCTGCTTAAGATCCCATTTGAGCATGATCCATCTTTGAGATCATGACAACGAGCTTGCATCACATGCTGAATATCATTAAAGACATATGACTCATATATCTCAATACAATGTTGCAGATAATATTGACTTACCATGAGGTCTTGTCTGTGTATGGGTCACAGAATCTAGATAACAGGGAGCTGACAATTATATTACATATCCAACATATATGACATATGCGATGAATACAAACATAGCACACACCTAACAAGTCCTCGTGGGAAGATGGTGTGGTAAAAGAAGGATGAACTTCAACTATTGTAGGAAACAAAGTCGACATTATTAATCACATCGTTGCCAGCATGAATCATTCAAACAACATTAAAATACACAGTAAGTATTACAGAGACATATCACTTGTTCGTGCACTTGATGATGCAGTCTGTCCTAGGAATGGGTAGAAGGAAACAGCATTAATGGAGGGCAACAACAAGATGGGTAATAGACTTCCACTGTTGTGAGTTTGTGTGCAAATCCTGCAGTGAAAAAAGTAAAGAAAAAGACAACACAGTCATGTATGAGGCAACAGAATACTGACAACATTAAATCTATGACACAGTATCATGGGCTGCAGATACTCGCAGGATGGGCATTGCATCTGTTAGCCAGATGTCCCTGTGTAGTAAAACAGTGACATTAATGTCATGTATTGCAGGTCTGTTACATATTGCTGCAAACTATGCACCTGTTATGGTAACATATCTGGCTTATCTGTACTTCCACCTGCATAGCTTGGGTCCCTACTGGATGTAAATTCATCTCTGCTTTGGCACCTGTTTCTCTAATGGACACAGGAAGCCTCTAAATGGTTCATCTCCCACGCCCTTGCTTGTGAATGTTTCATCTCCCAGCCTCCTGCTTACACTTATCAAGGGCACCAGATTTTGTCAGATATTTGTGATGAATAGGTAGGCTTAAAAAGCCCTTGTGATCATTAGTCTAGTAAATACCTATGAGATGTCAAGAATCTCAATGGCAACACTCAGATCTGCTCTGAGTTACAGTATAATGACACTAAATATACAGAACAAACTGATATTGCCAACATCCTAGCAGATAGGTTCAGTGCTAACTTTACCCCCCCTCTCACCCTCTAAAGGGTCCATCTCTATACCGGAAGAATGCAAAGTTCCTGTAATCATGGCTGCACAGGTAAAAACCTCACTCTCCAAAGTCAAGAACACAGCATCCATGGGACCTGAGAACATCCCAGGCTGCCTTCTACATGAACTACAGAATGAAATGGCACCCCACCTAAGTACCATGTTCAATCATAGCCTCACCTCAGTCTTTGTGCCCATTGAATGGTGCACCATGATGGTTATCCCACTCCACAAAGGGGGAGCCATGACAGACCCCAGGAACTACTGCCCCATTAGCCTGACGAGCCTGGTCTGCAAGGACATGGAACGTATCATCATGGAACTCATAAACAAAGACATTGGAGCTCTCCAAACTCTGGATCCCACACAATTTGGGTTTGTAAAAGGCAGATCATGTCTCCTAAACCTGATAGACTTCTTTGAAGCAGTCACCAAAGCCATAGATGAGGGTAAGGTGGTTCACACAGCCTATCTAGATCTCGCCAAGGCGTTCAACACCATCCCCCACTCTGGAATTATAGATAAACTCACTAAACTAGGTATAAATCCCTATGTCACAAGATGGGTTGCCAAATGGCTTACTGACAGAACCCACACTGTGAAAGTAGCAGACTCCAAATCAGACTTCAGACCAGTGACAAGTGGAGTACCACAGGGTTCAGTCCTGGGTCCTCTCCTGTTTGGTATCTACTTCTCTGAAGTACAGACTAACACAGAAGGTCTTTGGCTAAGTTCACAAATTACTGCAAACTAGGAGCCATAATCAAAACTCCTAACAATGTCGGCATCCTAGAAAAGGGCCTCACTGAGACAGATGCCTGGCGTCAAAGCCCTGGTCTCAAGCTCAATGCCAAAAAGTGCATTGTCATCCCCTTTAGTAAAAACTCTGTACCCATGAACTACCACATAGGCGGTAGTCTACTTAACACCGAAAGTGTGATAAGAAACCTTGGGACACAGGTGGACAGTAGTCTCTCCTTTGATAATCACATTGCCACAGTGGTCAGGAAATCCTTCTACATGGCACAACTCATCACAAAAGGTTTCTCATCCAGAAAAAAAGAGGTCATTGTTCCCCTCTACTCATCACTCATTAGACCAATTATGGAGTACAATGCCCCTTTTGGTATGTACCTCACAAGACATCTACAACAACTGGAAAGACCACAGAAATACCTCACAAAGAGGATTACTGACCTCAAACAGATGCCCTACGCAGACCTTCTCAAAAAACTCCAGCTTTACTCCATCACATATCGCCTACTCAGAGGTGATCTCTGCCTAACATTCAAAGATATGTCAAACCCAGAGCTGTTGGACATGCTCCACTTAAAGAAATCCCAATCCCTCCAAGCTACACACTCTAGGGACCTAAACCTTGTCACCACAATAAACAGAACATGCTGGAGGGATAGATTCCTGTCCCAGAGACTTCCCATACTCTGGAACAGACTACCTATCTATGTCAAACAGAGCTCCTCATTAGCACTGTTCAAGAAAAATCTTGATGATTGGATGGGTAATAGGAAATTCACCCCGGGGATCACTTCTGTGGCTCTGCTTGACAGGGGCACAAGAAAATAATTTTCTTGGGTGGCGAAAGCCAGGGTACCTTTTTGGCTAGGCTTGTATAGGCCCTAGGGCCAATAGCCTAGTACCTACCTATGAACCTATGAACCTATAAACAATGTTAGGGAAATATCAATATGACAGTAATTAGCAGTGCCATGACATGAGACTGAGCCAATAATAGGTAGCAGTCACAGCACCACTGTATGGAGACACTCACCCGCCATTCCCTGGTGCTGACCAGAAGTAGATGGACCTGTGAGTATTAATGCAGACAACATTACACATGTTGGTTGCACTGTTCTGTCTGTACTGTACTTGTATGAGTACATGTCATAACACTTACATTTATCTTCATCACCCTGTGTGGATCTGTGCGCACAATTCAATTCTGTTACTGCAAATCCAAACTGACAATACATAAATATGCATTCAACAGCAATATGCAATGAATTACTCTATAGTCATCCATGTCATACAAAGTATGACATACATATTCGACCTGGAACTCCTGCTTTCATATCACCCCTGGATATGCTTCACTCCCCACTCCCTATATGCAGGGTGTAAGAAATATTGGTGGTCATGGGATCTAGTGTGACCTCTAACCACATTAATCATGTTGGTGATGTCAGCCCACACTTCAGTCCTCCATACTGTACTCCTTGCATGTCCAAGAAGTCTCCATCCATGTCATCACAGAGCATCTATTATGATGTCATTTTCCTGTGGGGAGAAATTACCACCCCTAGGTCTGTTTGTAATTTAAAAGACTGTGATATGCACATGTTCATATTCATGTGGGGTCCAAGTTATGTAGATGATTGCATGGACAGCTTATGTAACCATAAGCCGTATGCATTCCTGTGCAATCTAAAAGTCTATGAAACACACACTGTGACATATAGTAATGTGACATATAAATAGTTAAAGCAATGCCTGCATACATAACAGTTGTGAAATCAACATAACTTGGGACATCTATAGAGTATTTGAACCCCTTAACCTACATATCCATCGAATAGATGTCTAAAGACAACAGCATCATGCCACAGGAATTACAAGACTTGTGTTCAGAACCATCACTGAATACCATAAAAGTAAAAAAGACAGTACATATGGATAATGACAGAATCTGTAGGTTTCCATACAGACAGCACAGAATGTGTGTAGTCACCCACAAGACATATGTATAATCCATACATCCATCTTTATGTATTATTCACTTTTGTTATGTAAATCTGTCTTTACAACTGCATATAGGAAATTAATGCATGTCCTTAATGCAGATGGCAACACCTGTATGCATAAAGGTAAATCAAACATTTATAATAAAAAATAAATCTAAACAGGTACATTTGAGAATGAGTAATATTAACAGATGTAGTATTACCCAAAACAGAAATGCTAGCAGCTGCCAATTTAACTTATCAGCTACTTATGACTCAGTTATAACTGCAAGTAAGAGCAGCTAATGTCCATCCATCTTTTAGTATAATTTGCTCCATATATAATTAATCATCATCATCTTCTTTCAGTTGTTCCTGTTAGGGGTCGCCATAGTGGATCATCTGTTTCCATTTCTTCCCGTCCTCTGCATCTTGCTCTGTCACACCAACTACCTGCATGTCCTCTCTCACCACATCCATAAACCTTATCTTAGGCCTTCTTCTTTTCCTGTTACCTGGTAGCTTCATCTTTAGCATCTTTTTCCCAATATACTCATCATCCCTCCTCACCACATGTCTGAACCAACATAATCTTGTCTCCAAACCTTCCAACCTGGGCTGACCCTCTAATATAGTTATTCCTAATCCTGTCTACCCTCGTCACACCCATTGCAAATCTTAACATCTTTAACTCTGCCACATCCAGCTCTAACTCCTGCCTTTTTATCAATGCCACTGTCTCCAACCCATATAACATAGCTGGTCTCACTACCCTCTTGTAGACTTTCCCTTTCACTCTTACTGGTACTCGTCTGTCACAAATCACTCCTGACACTCTTCTCCACCCACTCCATCCTGCCTATACTCTCTTCTTCACCTCTAGTCCACACTCACCATTATTAGGAACAATTGATCCCAAGTATTTAAACTCATCCACCTTCGCCACCTCTACTCCTTGCATCCTCACCATTCCCCTATCCTCCCTCTCATTCACACACATATATTCTGTCTTAGTTCTGCTGACCTTCATTCCTCTTCTCTCTAGAGCATATCTCCACCTCTCCAGGGTCTCCTCCACTTGTTCCTTACTCTCACTAGAGATCACAATGTCATCTGCAAACATCATAGTCCTCAGGGACTCCTGCCTGATCTCGTCTGTCAACCTGTCCATCACCATTGCAAATAAGAAAGGGCTCAGAGCTGATCCTTGAAGTAATTTCACCTCCACCTTAAATGCATCCGTCACTCTCACCACAGACCTCACCACTGTCACACTACCCTCGTACATATCCTGTACCACTCTTACATACTTCTCTGCCACTCCCGACTTCCTCATACAATACCACAACTCCTCTCTAGTCACCCTGTCATATGCTTTCTCTAAGTTTACAAAAACACAATGCAACTCCTGACCTTCTCTGTACTTCTCCATCAACACTCACAGAGCAAACATTGCATCTGTAGTGCTCTTTCCTGGCATGAAACCATATTGCTGATCACTAATCATCACGTCCCTTCTTAACCTAGCTTCCACTACTCTTTCCCATAACTTCATGCTGTAACTGATCAGTTTAATCCCTCTGTAGTTACTACAGCTCTGCACATCACCCTTATTCCTAAAATCAGTACCAAAGCACTATTTCTCCATTCCTCAGACATCCTTTCACTTTCCAAAATTTCATTAAACAATCTGGTTAAAAACTCCACTGCCATTTAACCTAAACACCTCCATGCTTCCACAGGTATGTCATCTGGGCCAACAGCCTTTCCATAGCTATCCTTACTTCCTCCTTGCTAATCCATTACACTTCATGATTAACTATCCCCGTATCATAAAACCTTCTCTCCCTCTCATTCTCTTCATTCATCAACCCCTCAAAGTACTCTTTCCGTCTGCTCAACACACTCTCCTCACTTGTGAGTATGTTTCCCTCATTATCCTTTATCACCTTTACCTGCTGCACATCTTTTCTAGCTCGGTCCCTCTGTCTAGCCAATCAGTACAGGTACTTTTCTCCCTCCTTAGTGTCCAACCTTTCATACAACTCGTCATGTGCCTTATTCTTAGCCTTCGCCACCTCTCTCTTTGCCATGCACCTCATCTCCTTATACTCTTGTCTACTTTCTTCATCTCTCTGACAATCCCACTTCTTCTTTGCCAACCTCTTTCTCTGTATACTCTCCTGTACTTCCTCATTCCACCACTATGTCTCCTTGTCATCCTTCCTCTGTCCAGATGTCATACCAAGAACCTTTCTAGCCATCTCCCTTGCTAGTTCTGCTGTAGTTGCCCAGCTATTTGGCTACTCTTCACTGCCACCCAGTGCTTGTCTTAACTCTTCCCTGAACTCCACCTTACAATTACTCTTTTTCAATTTCCACCATTTGATCCTTGGCACTGCTCTCACACTCCTCCTACTCTTCTTGATCACCAATGTCATTCTACAGACCACCATTCTATGCTGCCTAACTGCACTTTCCCCTGTCACCACTTTACAGTCTCCAATCTCCTTCAAACTGGCCCTCCTGCATAAGATATAATCCATCTGTGTGCTTCTTCCTCCACTCTTGTATGTCACCCTATGCTCCTCCCTCTTGTTAAAATACATATTCACCACAGCCATGTCCATCCTTTTCGCAAAATCCACTACCATCTGACCTTCTGCATTCCTTTCCTTAACACCATACCTACGCATCACTTCTTTATCCCCTCTGTTCCCTTCACCAACATGCCCACTGAAATCTGCTCCGATCACCACTCTCTCACCTTTGGGTACAGTCATCCCCACTTCATCCAACTCACTCCAAAATTTTTCTTTCTCATCCATAGCACACCCAACTTAGTGCATATGCACTAACAACATTCATCATTACACCATCAATTTCCAGCTTCATAAACATCACTCTATCCGACACTCTTTTCACCTCCAAAATACTCTTGGTGTACTGTTCCTTCAGGATAACCCCTACCCCATTTCTCCTCCCATCCACATCATGTTAGAACAATTTGAACCCACTTCCAATACACCTGGCCTTACTTCCCTTCCACCTGGTCTCTTGTACACACAATATATCAACCTTCTTCTGTCCATCATATCAGCTAACTCTCTCCCTATACCAGTCATACTGCCAACATTCAAAGTTCTGACCCTCACTACTACCACAGTCCTAGCCTTTCTCCTCTCTTCCTGCCTTAGGGCATGCCTTCCTCCTTTTCTTCTCCTTCTCCTTTGGCCAACAGTAGCCCAATTTCTGACAGCACCCTGTTGGCTAACAGTACTGGTGGCAGTCGTTGTTAACCCAGGCCTCGACCGATCCGGTATGTAAATATTTACTGGTTCCTGCATATCTCATTTGGCAGATGTTTTATGAGGTTCAATAAAATTCCAGGTTTTGGAATCCCATTTGCCCACATCCATGTAAGTTCTGGAGATTTGGTGCCATAACCAATAGCTCAGCGTAACGGGAAGGTACTCTGCACAAGTATCCAATAGGTACTGATAAACAGTACGATGTGTAGCATGTGCCCATTATCTTCCAATGATCTGATAACATGACATAAGTGCCATCTTTAAATATGTATTTTGATACATTTACAGATCAGACCATTGCAACCTGCAAACTAAGTGGGACCTCAGTGAGCATTTTTACTAGATTTTTCATTGGAATATCGAGATAATTACTTCCAAGAGGCTTAAACAGGTCCGGGCACCCAGTTGGACAGAGGAGGAGACCACAAAGATGCTGATCATCTATGCTGGAGTGGAGCATTGGATGACAGCAAGGCCAAGGAACTTCACGATAATGAAAATTTCGAACTGAATTCTGAGGAAGCACTGATGATGTATGGGGATCTACTAGACTCATGTGCAGGTTTGCCACTGCTACAATGACCTGCATCAGAGAGATGCAGAGCAGTTTCATCAGAGGGTTACTAAGATGCAGAGACAGCCAGTGTATCTCTACAATAAGTGCCACAATCCTATGTATATCTGAGCATTCCTTCAGAATTTGAGATATAGCTGTACATCAGATATATCAAATACATGGCTTTTATAACCATTAAGTAGCTGTTCTAATAATTATCACATCTGGATAACTAAGAAGACATGGTGAATGCTCTCTGGTTCTATTCCCATGCTGTTAATTAATTTACTAATGTTTATAATATGCCTAATTCTGAACTTTATAGATGTATATAATATACCTAATTCTGAACTTGTTTTATCTGCGGTGGTGGTGCTGCAGTAACTTTGTCACCTCACAGTAAGACGCTGTCCTGTTCGATTCTCAGCTAGAGCATCTTCCTTGTGGAGACATACGTGAATGGGCGTACCTTCGTTGAAGGTTGTGCATCAGGGCTGGCAACTCGGCACATAAAAATCTACTGCCAATCATTAGCAGACCGGAGTTCTGCTGTGGCAACCCCTAACCAGAAAAAGCCAAAAGACACAACAACAACATAGATATACATCTGTTTTCCAACATATAGCAACATCATTTCACACAGCAACTATAGTCATGTATCAATGATTCCTATAGCATCTAGACCACCAGTGACTACACATTTCATAGTTATCTGTTATACTATGTCATTATAACCTACTTTACCTGTATTTGTGTAAATAGAAACATAAATAACTTCTCTGCTTCATTCCTCCTAATAAAGTAAACATTCTTACTACAGTCCCGTTTTTTTAAGCCAAGAGGAATGCTTGTCTGGGTCTATATTAGAACATCGAAGTTTCAAAACTTTGAATGTTCTAATATCGAACCCTATTCAGTGAAAGCTGAAAATATCGAAGCAACAGAAAACCAAATTTTTTCCTAGGGAAAGAATTCGGTTGTCCGTTTCTGTTGCTTCGGTATTTTCAGTGCTGTGGTGGAAAGTTACAGGTTGGGTTCAGGTAAGTGTGCGAGTTAGGTTAGTTAGGGTTAGGGTGCAGGTTAGGTATGTGTGCGATTGTGTGGACGTGAGGGTTAGGGCGGATTAGGTGAGTTAGGGTTAGGGCGCGGGTCAGGTAAGTGTGCAATTGTGTGGATGTGAGGGTTAGAGTGGGGTAGGTGAGTTAGAGTTAGGGTGCGGGTGAGGTGAGTGTGCGATAGTGACGGACCTTAGGGTTAGGGTTTGAGTTAAGGTAAGTGGATAGTTAGTGGTGTGTGTATAGTTTAGTGTAGGGTTAGGTGTAAGATTTTAGGTGTATGTGTGTGGATTGCTGTTTGTTTGGTGCGCTTGTTCATAGGTTCATAGGTTCATACTAGGCTATCTGCCCTAGGGCATTTATAAGCCTAGCCAGAGTGTGTTTGGCTTTCGCCACCCATTTTAAATTAATTTTGCTATGCCCTTTTTCGAGGTTAGTATACTGTGCCTCTGTCTAACAGTGACACAGAAGTGATACCTGGGGTAAACCTACGATCTCCCATCCACTCATCAAGATTCCTCTTGAAGAGAGTCAATGAGGGACTCTGCCTAACCTGGACTGGGATTTTATTCCAGAGTGAAGGGAGCCTCTGGGTTATGAATCTGTCCCTCCAGCATGTCCTATTTATTTCAGTGCTGAGGTTCAAGTCTCTCGAGCGCGTAGCTCGATGGGATTTGGATTTTCTGAGGTGCAGCATGTCCATTAATTCTGGGTTGGACATGGCTTTATACGTCAGGCACAGATCGCCTCTGAGCAGGCGGTATGCCACTGAGTAGAGCTGGAGTTTCTTTAACCAGGCAGCATATGGCATCTGTTTGAGCCCTTTGATCCTCTTGGTGAGGTACTTTTGGGGGTCTTTCCAGTTGCTGCAGGTGCTGGTAAGGTACATCCCAAAAGGGGCATTGTACTCAATTATGGGCCTGATGAGGGATGAGTAAAGAGGCACGATGATCTCCCCTGATCTAGATGTGAATCCCTTCATGATTAGGTGGGTTATATAAAATGTTTTTCTAACCACTTTGGCCACGTGGTTGTCAAATGAGAGATTGCTATCAACTTGGGTCCCCAGGTCCCTAATTACTTCTTCTGTACTTAATGGATTACCACCTATGTGGTAATTTGTGGGCACTTTGTTTTTGCCAAAGGGGATGACTATACACTTTTTGGCGTTTAGCTTGAGGCCATGGCTCTGGCACCAGTTGTCTGTTTCTATGAAGCCCTTTTGGAGGATGCTTGTGTCAGCTGGAGAGTCGATTATGGTGCCCAGTTTGCAGTCATCTGTGAACTTGGTCAGCCACAGTCCTTCCATGTTGGCCTGTACCTCCGAGAAATATATACCGAACAAGAGAGGTCCCAGGACTGAGCCTTGTGGGATGCCACTTGTAACTGGTTTGGAGTCTGACATGGCTCCAGCAATTCTAACCATGTGGGTTCTGTCCTTGAGTCAGTTTGCAACCCATCTAGTGACATAGGGGATTATATTTAAGCTGGTGAGCTTATCTATAATGCCCGAGTGGGGTATTGTATTGAAGGCTTTTTCGAGGTCCAGGTAGGCTGTGTGGACCACCTTCCCCTCGTCAATGGCCTTGGTGACTGTTTCAAAGAAATCGACCAGATTTAAGAGGCAGGATCTGCCCTTAACAAAGCCGAACTGGGTAGGATCCAGTGTCTGTAGGTCCCCAATATCTTTATTTATGAGGTCCATGATGATCCTTTCTATAGCTTTGCAGACCAAGCTAGTCAGGCTTATGGGGTGATAGTTTCCAGGATCCGTTGAGGCACCACCTTTGTGGAGAGGGACCACTGTTGCTGGACGCCACTCTTTGGGTACATATCCTGTAGTAAGGCTGAGATTGAACAGTAGTTTTATGTTTGGGTTTAGCTCTTCTTGGAGTTCATGTAGGACGCAGCCCGGGACACCGTCTAGTCCCACTGATGCTGTGTTTTTTGCTTTGGAGAGGGCGACTATTACCTGAGCATCTGAGATGTCAGGGGGGCAGCACTCTGCTGGGATAGATATTTGTCCTTTTGGTGGGGGGGGAGTTTGCACTGAACCTGTCAGCTAGGATGTTGGCAATGTCTGTGGGTTCGGTGTATTTTTTGTCATTTTGGACTAATTCTGAGCATATCTGGGAATTCCCACCCAGGTTCCTAACATAACTAAAGAAAGCCTTGTGATTATCCTTAGTGTCCTGTGCAATTTTTCTCTCGAAGCTGGCCTTAGACAATTTTATGAGTGCCCGTAGTTTTTTGCTAATACTGATCAGAGATGCCTTCCCTTTTCGGGATTTTGCTCTATCATGTAGTAGCTTCCTCCTTCTACTGTATAGTTTGTTTATGGCTGGGGTCCACCAGACAGGACGTCTGCCTTTGGAGGATTGGGTCTTGGTTTTATTTGGGATTGCATGATCCATGCATTCCTGAAGGTGTTCATAGAATGCGTTTATAAAGGATTCTGTGGTCTGGGCCGTATTTTCCACAGGCCCGGGGGCTTTGAAGGATTCCACCTCGGTTTTGAGGAGTGAGAAATTTGCTATAGAGAAGTTTTTCATTGTGGTTTTCTGGGCAGGGGGTGGGGTCGGGATGTGAATATTCAGTGAGAATAGTTTATGGTCTGATCTTACCAGTGAGGGATACACTTCTGGTCTGGAGCATACAGTCCCCATGTTGGTAATTTGTGTATGTGTTTTGGAACAGCAAATTTTTTCCCTAGGAAAAAATTCACTGTTCTGTATGTTTGATGTTTTCAGCTTTCGCTGAATAGGGTTTGATATTAGAACATTCAAAGTTTTGAATCTTCAATGTTCTAATATAGACCCGCTTGTCTGACTCATTACACATAAGTTTTCAGTAATGTGTTAACAGCTGTTAGTTTTTTATGTTATAATGGATAATAAGTGTCTGCATTTTCCATATTCATCTGTTATCTGCCAAAATCTGGATAAAAACAAGCAGAATCTATTTGTTAAGAAATGATTTGTGCTACCTGTTAGCCTTTTTTGTAAGGAAATAGGTCCACATGTGTATATTTTGGCATGCTGTGGGCTCAAATCCACATGGGGAAAACAAATCATATTGTTATCTTGTTTTTTTCAAACAGTCGAATATTCTTGTTTACATAACTGCTTATTGATATTAACATTTATTTTGTTTATGTTTACAAATAATTTGGTTATCTGTCAAATTTTTAAGAATATATTTGTAAGCCATAATAGTCTGTTAACAGCATCTCTTTAAGTACAGGTTTATATGTAAAGCTCAGAACAGACTGCTATATGTCTGACAAAGTTTTGTGCAATATGGCATTATTTTCAAAAGTGCTATCGAATGTTGTTTTGTCATTCATTATTAAATTCGCTTCAACAACCACCTCATCCTTATCTTTTGAGGAAGTCAGATGGTCAGGCTTACAGATGAAATGCAGAACAGGGAGATACAATAATGTATGCATTTGATTTCTGATGTGCAGTTTGCCAAGGAAAATCTTTAAATGTAGTCCTTCCATAAACCTTATGTTCAAATATATAAAAGCCTATGTGTGACATTGTAAAATGTGTACGGTGATCATCTGATGTTCTTTAGAAGTAAATGTTTTAGAACCTGATCTGAGCAATTGGTATCCCTGTTATTTGAGGACTACATCATTCATGTTTACTCTTTTCTTTCTTCAGGTGATGAGGATATGACCCCAAATCATGTCCTGTGCACTGAACAGATGCATAGGCTTGAGGAGCAGTGGAGGGAGAGAGGTATGTTGCTTATTTTTCTGTTTTGTTAAATAAAATGCATCTGATCCTTGTTACAGGTCTGTATTTTTTACATTTTTATTTCTATTGCTTAGAATGCCTGAATACCCATCATGCATCAGTAGCATAAGTGCAATAATCACAATATACCTGTCCTTAAAAGTCTGTTTAAAATAGAAATATGCTGAAATATTTTCTGAAGATAGCTTTTGAAATGTAGGCCACAACCTAAATGACACTCGGGTTTGTGTATCTGTCACACATATTTTGAGGTAGATGTTTTACATGCAAAGCTGTAGTGTTTTGATCCCTACTTGTAATGCATGTATGTGTGGATGTGTTTCTCAGTGACTAATCTGTTGTGTATATCCTGACTATTTATAGATTGAGTATATACTTGTATAGATAGGTATTTCTTGTAATATTTCATAATCAGCAAGCATCATCAGGATCTTTGCATTTTGCAGGCAACTGATTGCTACTAATACTAGATTTTCACATGTCAGAGGGAGTGATGATTAAACATTATAACATTTGTTAATGTTGTATTCATTATATTGATGTGGGGTTTTCCAATTATCATGCTACCTGGCTCAGATAATTGCCATATGCCTTGCCTAGTTTCCACAATATTTTCATCTCACTTCAGGGTTGCCAGACGTCCCTATTTGGGCGGGACTGTCCCGAGATCAGCAACCTGATCTCGAGTCCCACCCTGCCGGTTTAAATCCCGGACAGCTTCCGCTTTGTTTTTTTTTTTTTATTATTAGCCCGTATACCTGGCATACGGGCCAATCAAAAATCGCTAAAGACAGAGCTTCTTCTGTTCCGCATTAAACAGAAGTAGCTCCGTGTTTAGCGATTTCTGTATGCCGGTATACGAGCCAATCAAAAATCGCTAAACACGGAGCTACTTCTGTTGAATGCGGAACTGCAATGTTCCACATTAAACACGAGAAGCTCTGTGTTTAGCTAAAAAAAAAAAAAAAAAAAAAAAAAAAAAAAAAAGAAATAGAGCTGTGGAACACACACTGACCTTTTTTTTTTTTTTTGGGTCTTCAGTTGCCGGTGTCCCTACTAGCAAGATTGGAAATCTGGCAACCCTGTCTCACTTTGTCTTCATTTTAACAATGTCACTTGGTGGCTGTCCCTATGACTCATTATATGTAGAGACTACAATTTATATTCATGCAGACATAAGTGCTCAGGGAACACATACAAGGAGAAAAGAATGGAAATAGTGCAATGCTGCCAGACACTCAGCTGGACAGTTTACTGAGACAGACATCATTATTAAACAGTCCAGGTCCAAATAATGTTATCTTGACATTTACAAGCTTTTATTTTGCCAAATTTCAGTTATGGTAATGTAACATGAGGCAGTGTCAGGCATGATTCCATTCAAATATCAGCCAGATATGTTACATGTGCTTTCTTTGCTTATGCTTGCCATGCTTCATGCTAGCCAGTAAGAAAATGTTCAGATGATGTCTTGATTTCCACTGGTAAGCTGTGTTATGCATGCCATCGCACAGCCTTGATTGAACTGCTCACATTGGTGAAGGATGAATTCTGCCTGACATGTTCTGTTATTGGACATGTCTATAACTACAGATAAATGACATAGGGAAGGTGTTGTGTGCATTAGGAGCCATTCACTAGCAGCAATTATGTTGATTATAATTGTGCTACTTGCTGATGTTTGCACTATTTCAAACTGAACTGTTTTAAATAAGAACTTCAATGTGTGCTACTATACCTTCAGTCTCATATTTATATTTGCAGAACTCACAAGTGGCTGGGATGTTACTAATGTATGTCAGATTTCATATGTGCACACCAGTTTCAATTTAAGCTCAGTTATAAGCTTCATGGGAATGTGCAGCATGCTAGACATTTGCATTTCATTGTTATGATTTTGACTACTGACATACATTGCATATGGTAATACACTGGACTATGGTCATAACATATTTCAGAATTTAATGGAGACTGTTTTTTGCTTAGTCATTGAGTCACCATGGGTACATTATGCAGACAGATGGTATCAGGTATGCATATGTAATTTCTGTCATGTTTTGCGATTCACCTTGACAGAGCATGGGACCTGTGGATAATGACCGATCAGACACAGATGATGAATACATGCCAGGCCACTGCTGGAGTCCTCAGATAATGATGATGACTATGATGATGATGACAAAGAAGTCGGACCCAGACCTGCAGGAGCCATCATGCCTGCTGCAGCCTGAAGAAGACAATGCCAGGGCCACCAGAGAGATGATTATCAGGAGGAAAGCCAGGAGGTTTTGACCAATGTATTTCAAACACAGATAAGGGACATGATGGGGACATTTTTCCAGGATATGGCACAGGCAATACATGACTCATTCAGGGAGATAGCCCATGCGATCATTCATGAGTCTAACCCCATCAGACTGGTCCCTTAGGTTAATAAGTATTGTCTCTGTGCTCCAGTTGTGTTATGCTGCCAACATGCTGCTTGCCATATAATTGATTGGACTGTATAGGCACTTGTGCATGCATACAATATAGCTACCATGCTTATGTGTAACATATGCAAACATACCATGCATATATCATTATGTGACATTTAATTATGTTTCAACATGTGCATGACACACAATAGACCCATTACACTTTCTTCCCACAGTCAGTTTTCCATCCTTCGTGGCAGTTAACATGCAGCTAATGCTGCAACAATTACCCTGTAAACATGGTTTACTGAGAGAAAATGACAGAACAGATGTTTACAGTCCAGCATTACCGCTGTAGTATGGTCAGGATTTGTATATTGCCATATCATGTATGTGCAACAGAAGGACATGTCATTTCCCATGTGTTTTGGATGATAGTTGTCATGCTGTCCAACTGGCATGATGTGATGTTGTGTGCCATGTGTTGGCAATGCTGATGCCATGTGGAATCATATAAAGGTATGTCATACCTATGTCCAGTACTCCTTTCCTGACTGCATCAAACACCAATTTAACATTAATGTATACACAGTGGTAAGGATAATTTATTCAGTAACAGTACATTATGGCACATTTGCTGTATGTTACATTTCCACATCCATTCCTTATTCACATAAGTTCACACCATCCAGCAATATTTGTACATATTAACTGATTGTACACGTCTCTGCACATAGTCAGATTGATACTGATACACCATTGTACCTTTGACATGTGAGCATTCACTGACATCACTGATATGCCGTAATGATGCTCACAGGAGTGTCCTTTGCTCAGTAATGAGCAGGGTACATGACATACACTTGTCGGTGGTTATTCAGCATTGGCATGACAGGATATGTGTATACAACTGAAATTCTTAGCTTGCTTACCTATGCCAGTTGATGTCACATGATTGCTCATCATGTGATTTATACATGCCCATTTTTGTGGACATCAGCAATACAGTCTGCCCATGTGACATACATTTGCCATTTGCTTAAATGTATTTTGGGTTGGCTTCAACAGCACCCTGTGTGCTGCACATATGCATTTGCAATGTGTAACCTTAACTTATTTATTTATTTATTTATTTATTTTTATTTTATATTTGTTGACTGGGATAGTCTGACTGGATACTTGTCCATTTTCAGCAGATGCCCAAGGAGAAAAGCTCCATACATACATACAGAAAAACGGTTACATTAAACAATTGAAAGCACTGTTACAGATACAATACATAGGATAAAAGTAATTCATTCTGTCATAGGATAGGCAATTCTAGCCACTCTAGATTCTTTAGGTTCAGACAGTGCTGTTCTGTATGCTTCTCCAGTGGCAAATCTAGCAATATGATTAAAGCAGTTAGACAGTTTATTAAGGTCAGACTTACTCAAGATCATGAAGAAAGGGGATGCATAAAGGAAGGTGGAAAGTAAATGTGTATGGGCAATTAACTTGTTGTCCTGCTTTATCGTTGTTTTCCTTGATGTGGGCCCAGGTTGTCCACCTCACTTCCACTTTCATATTTATTTAATATATTTTGCAGATGTTTGCCTTTGTTGCAATTATTGACCATTGTGATGTATTATGTTGTTGACATGATGAACATGTACCACATCTATGACCATTTTAATGCAGGACATCTCCACACAAGTCACTGTCTTCTGCTTGCAGTATTCTCATTATACTTGTGTGTTAACCAGTGTACATTGTTGAAATGTGTGTGTATAACCTGATATATATATATATATATATATATATATATATATATATATATATATTTTTTTTTTTTTAAGCTGTAGAATTAGATTTTTGCAAATGTTCTTACATGTCATTGCTGTGTATATGTATGTATATTGACATTGCTTTCATGTACGCTCCATTTAGGTAACTGACAGTCATACATATATGCCTATACCTGTATGTTGCCTTTCACATGATATATATGCATCACATGTATGCATTCCATTACACTTTTGTTTGGGTTGTGCACACCTACTTGTGTATTTAGCAGCCATTTTGCTGCTTTGCTGCAGTACTGCTGTTTGGTGCTGTACTTAGTTGTTTGCCTTTCATGTGCATGATCAGAGGTTCAGTTCTGCTGGAGTTATCTAGGATCATAGTACTTTACTAGGCTACTGGCATTGAGGCCCTTACAAGCCTAGCCAAAAATTTAGTCCATGTTCTGACAAGTCGGCACCCAATGCCCCTGTCCAGCAGGGACACAGCTGGAATCCCAGGAGTGTATTTTCTGTTCCCCATCCAGTTATCCAGGTTGCACTTAAAAAGCTTTAATGAGGAACTCTGCTTGACATGGAGAGGGAGTATAGTCCACAGAAGGGGTAGTCTCTAGGACACAAGTCTCTCCAGCCAACAAGACCTATTGATGTCACAGACCAGGTTGAGGTCACGCATGCAGGTTACTAGATTTGGAGCTTGTCTTGCAGATATGCAGCAGTCCCATCAAGGCAGAGTCTGAGATTGCTTTGAATGCCAGACAGAGGTCACCTCCGAAGAATTTTTATGAGACTGAGTAGAGGGATCAGAGCTTTTAGCCTTTCTGTGTAGGGATAATGACTGATGCCCTGGATTCTTCTGGTGAGGAACCTCTGTGGTTTCTCCTACTGCTGCATGTGTTTTGTGAGGTACATGCCAAAAGGGGCATTGTACTCAATAATGGGTCTTATAAGGGAAGAATACAGGGATGTTATGAACTCCTTGTCCCTGGATGATGTACCCATACTAATAAGGCAAGCCATGTAGAAATCTTTCTATACATCTGAGGCAATATGGTGGTCAAACATCAGTTTTCACCTGGGTACCCAAGTCCCTCATGACTGATTGCATGCTTAGGATCTTGTTATTAATGTGATAATTTGTGGGATGTCAATCTCCCCAAAGGGGATTATGATGCATTTATTGGCATTCAGTTTGAGGCCATGTTTCTGGCACCAGTGATTTGTTTAGGTGAGACCCTCTTGGAGGATGTCCACATCACTAGGGGAATTGATGACAGCACCCAGCTTACAGTCATCTGCAAACTTGGTCAGCCATAGCCCACTGGTTATGGCCTGTACCTCAGAAAAGTATATCCCAAACAACAGAGCCCCCAAGACCAATCCCTGGGGTACACCACTCATTACAGGTCTACTGCTTGAAGTGGCCTCCCCTATTTTGAGTAGGGTGCTCTGTCAGTGAGCTGGTTTGCTACCCATCTGATAACATATGGATTGATGCCTAATTGAGACCGTTTTTCTATTATACCTGAGTGGGGAATAGTGTCAAAGGCTTTGGCCAGGTCAAGGTAGGTGGTGTGCACTGTCTTCCCCTTATCCATGGCTTTGGTGACTGTGTCAAAGCAGTTGACCAAATTTAACAGGCATGACCTCCCCTTGATGAAACCAAACTGTGTGGGATCGAGTGTTTGGAGGTTGCCAATGTCCTTGTTAATGAGGCCCATGATAATCCATTCCATGGCCTTGCAGATCAAGCTAGTTAGGCTGATGGATCTATAATTTCCTGGATCGGTGGAGGCTGCACCTTTGTGCAATGGAATGACAGTGGCTGTCCTCCACTCGGCTGGGATGAAGCCAGTACTCAGGATTTGGTTAAATGGGGTACCTAATGGTGCTACAAGTTCCTGCCTGAGTTCATGTAGGATGCAGCCTGGGGTGTTATTGAGTCCTACGGAGGCTGCAGTTTTTGCCTTTGAGAGGGCAGTAATACCTTGCTCCCTAGAGAAAAGGGGAGGGGGGTGATGGGGATGTCCTGATTTACTGATGGGGGGACAGAGGGGTGATATTTTCACTGAACCTGTCTGCTAGCATGTCGGTTATATCTATGGCATTTGTGTATGTGGTGTCCTTGACCACCAGTTCTGAGCAGATATGAGTGCTTCCTTTGATATTGCAAACATATGTGAAGAAGGCCTTATGATTGTCTTTAGTAGATGTGGTCAGTTTGGACTTGAAGTTTTCTTTGGAGGATTTCACTAGTGCACTTATTTGCTTGTTCAGGCTAAGGAGAGATTGTTTCCAGTTAGGGCACCCATTCCTTCTTGGTCCTGGACAGCAATTTTTTCTTTTTATTATAGATTTTATTTATTGCAGATGTCCACCAGACGGGTTTATTCTTCCTTGAAGAGGATGATTTTGTCCTGTTGGGTATTCCTAATTCCATACAGCTATATAAATGCTCATTTAGTACTTTGGTGTAGGTTTTGAGATTTGTGCCAGTTCCTATGGAGGGTGATGGGGCTGTTAAGCTGTTTATACCTTCCCTTAGGAGGTTGTAATCAGTTTTGGGCAAGGATTTTTGTTTGATCCCAGCTAGGGGGGGTCAGGGATGATGGTGACTTTGAAAGTGACTGTTTTGTAGTCAGATCTTACCAGGGAGGATGACACTGTAGGGATGCTGCACTGGTTACTCATGTTGGTTAATACCAAGTCCAGGATATTATCATGTCTTGTGGGGGTGTTGACCATCTGGTCCAAGCCATTTGCATTAATGAAATCAAGAAATCTCTGGGCGTTTGTGTTTTGGCATGAGTAGTTCTCTCAATCTATGGTTGGATAGTTAAAGTGACTCAGGATCAGTGTAAACGGTTGAATCTTGATGGATTTGAAGAGGTCCAGATAGGCGGAGTGGGCATCTTGGGTCAAAGTTGGGGGCCTGTAGTTACTTATAATTTGAATAGGGGATTTGTCAATGGTTAACTGCACCTGGAGTGTCTCATGTGCATCATACTCTTTGACCACCCTGGAGGTATATATGTCTTTAATATATATATATATATATATATATATATATATATATATATATATATATATATATATATATATATATATATATATATATATATATATATATATATATATATATATATATATATATATATATATATATATATATATATATATATATATATATATATATATATTGAAACTCCCCCTCCTTTTGCTTTGCTGCCCACAGTTTGGGGTCTGAATGTATGATAGGATAAGTAACCTAGTATTGCTGGGGTGCTCTCTGCAGCTTTGAAACAGGTTTCTGTGACTGCACAAATGTCAGAATTTTCCAGGTTAAGAATGCTTGCAATAAGTGCAGTTTCATGTTTAGACTCCTAGCATTTAGCAGCATGACCTTTAATTTGCATTTTGATAAAATGTTCTTGTTAGTAGTTTTGAACTCATGGCACTGCCTAAAAAAGGCACTATGGGTGAGCCAAGAGCCTTTGGCAGAAGCCTGAAGCTGTAGCGGGACAAATGCAGGCCATCTCTGGCAAAGCATCATGGTCTGTCAATCATATCTTCCCAGGCTGTCAGGTACTGGAGCCCCTTGGAATGACACCAGAAGCCAATTGTTAAAGTCAATTATTTTCTGTTTGTATTGAGGCATCATTCTGGGTTATGGAAGAATGCTGTTTAAGGCTAGGGACACACCTGCCTGGAACACATATTCAGCGAGCTCGATCATGTCTCTCTTCATATAGTCCATGAAGGTATGTCTCAGGTCATTCATGTAAACATGGACTATAACAGAGTCATAACAGTACCTTTTGTTGAGAGACTTGACTGTATGTATGATATGGTGGATTCTGGCACCTGACAAACAAGTAACCATGACTTTCTCCTTATCCAGCCTAGTGAGGGGCACATCTGTGTGTCTCACAATGGAGTCTCAACTAATATGTAGGGTTTATGGTTAGGCCTTAGTGGCTGTGAGATACAGGTGCATGGACTATGTGTGGTGTGGGGAGTGGTGGGCTGTGAAGTTTGTGTATGTTTTTGACTTGGAGGTCTCTTTCATTTGTGTATGTTTTTGTTGAGGACCTCCACATATGTGGGTGTGTGTTGTGTAGGAGTGGGTGGTGTTTGAGGTGTGGTGCTTGTGTTGACAACCTTCTCAGTGCCAGATATACTGGCTTGTGACAGAGACAGCATAGATTCTAGGTTCTTAATGTAACTGCATCTCTCACAAATTGTGTTCCTAGGTGGTAGTAGTTGAGAGTTGTCCATGTACGTGAGGCAGTAGCTACACTGTCTCAGGATGCCCATATCAAGCAGACTGGCAGGAGAAGCCATAGGAAATTATCCATCCATATTTGTCAGAATCTGAGGGAGAGAGGCCAGAGAGAGCTAAGGGGGTAAAGGGTGGAAGGTCTATGATGAGTACTACTAGGTGATTACACAAGTGCTATTAAGAGAAAATTTGCAGCTAGAATACCTCACAATGGGTTAGAAACAGTGCAGCTGTGGGGCACAATGTGCAAACAAGTCCAAACCAGCTTAAACACAGGGTTTAAATGCCACAAAAATAGAAGACTTTAGTAATACACTAATCTAACCAATCCTGTCAGCCCCTGCTGTGCTTACCAATCAGCTTGTGCCCGACAATGTCCAGGCAGCCCTGCTACTCTCACTAACAGAGAAGATATGCCCCCACCAACACAAGATGGCTGCCAGAAACACAGAAAGAAGACAAAAACAAACAGCTCTGGATACAGCAAATCTATATCCAGATTATGATACTCAATTTAAGGGTAAGAACACAGTAAAACTCACAGAAAAGCACAGATTAATCACAGACAAAACAGAACTCGCAGTATAAAAAATATAATGTAACTGTAATGAAATGCAGTAAAATGAAGTTAAACGGTAATGAATTGTAGTAAATAGCAATGAAATACAGTTAAACAGTAATGAAATGCAGGTAATCAGTAAATTGTTTTAAACAAAGCGGATGTGATAAATTAGCTACAAGGCACAGATAAAAATGATAGGTAAGTGCAAATGCAATGACATAAGTGAATAATAAATGAAAAAGCACTTTTGATCTTGGAGTCTCAGGAATTTTGTAAAATGTCCACGAGATAATGCACCTCAACAGAGCCTGGTTCAAACAAGCCCAAACCAGCTCAAATGTGGGGTTTAAATACCACAAAAAATAAAAGATTCTAGTAACACAGAAATCTAGCCAATCCTGCTAGCACCTGCTCTCTTTACCAGCCAGCTTGTGCCAGACAAGGTCCAAGCAGCCCTGCTACTCTCACTAGCAGAGAGGATAGGCCTCCAGCAACATAAGATGGCTGCCAGAAACACCAAATACAAACAACAAGATGGCTGCAAGAAACACAGAATGCAAAAACAAACAGCTCTGGATGCAGCGAACCTGTATCCAGACTGTGCCACTCAAGTTAAGGGTAAGAACACAACAAAACTTACAGAAAAGCACAGATTAAACACTTACAGACAAAAACAGAACTCACAGTATGAAAAATTATAGTTAAACAGTAATGAAATACAGTAAAATGCAGTTAAACAGTAATGAATTGCAGTAAATAGCAATGAAATACAGTTAACAGTAATGAAATGCAGTTAATCAGTAAATTGCTTTAAAACAATGCAAATGTGATAAAGTAGCTATAAGGTGCAGATACAAATGATAGGCAAGTGCAAATGCAATAAAATAAGTGAAAAATAAATGAAAAAGCACATAGATTGGTCTTGGAGCCTCAGGAATTTTGTAAAGCGTCCCAGAAATAATGCACCTCTACAAAGCCTGGTTCAAACAAGCCCAAACCAGCTCAAATGTGGGGTTTAAATACCACAAAATAGAAAATTCTAGTAACATAGAAATCTAGCCATCCTGCTAGGCCCTGCTCTCTTTGCCAATCAGCTTGTGCTAGACAAGGTCCAGGCAGCTCTCCTACTCTCGCTAGCAGAGAAGTAGGCCCCCACCAACACAAGATGGCTGCCAGAAACAAAAGTGACCACAAGATATCTGCCAGAATCCCAGAAGGCAGAAACAAGCAGCTCTGGATGTCTGGATGCAGCAAACTTGTATCTAGATTATGCTACTTAATTTAAGGCTAAGAACACAGTAAAACTCACAGCATTCTTAGTTCTGCATTTGCTGTGATCTTACTTGACTTACACTTGCACTGCTGATAGTTTGCTTGGATATGTGTTCATTTATTCAATGTGTCCTGTGGTCCCTATTTATTACCCTACAACATGCATCTCCCATTGGTCATACACATCCAGGTATAGCTGCTACACAGTTTGCACCATGTCATAACATGATAGTGCAAAGGTAGAAATGTTTTTCTGCATTTCACCATGGCTGGTCATCTTCCCCACCCTGTTTGACAAGTTTTCATTGCCTATGTTGTACAGTGTGGCATATGTGTAACTTGCCTGTCCTTCCTGTGTCGTCTGTCATGTGTTGTGATATTTGTTTTACATGTATACTTGCTGTGATGGCTGTCTCCTCTTCCTCTTTCCCTATCTTTACCTTTCCTTCTATTCTTAAAAAAATAAAAATGGGGCCTATTCCCACCAAAAAAAAAAACATCACCCATGCCCCTCTGACTTTAGCTCTAATTTGCCTATTCTAACATGGCTCTTGTGTGTTCATCTTCTTCACTCATACCCCCCATTTTCTTTTCAATCTCCATCTTTCTTTGGATGTGTGTGCCTTACATGTCTTCCCTACACAAGTCCCACACACATTGTTGGCTGAGGTCAGCTGTGATGATGTGGCTGTGATTTCCCCTCGCCTTTATTATTCACATATATACATTCCTTGGAGGGAGTTTAGCTTTTAGTTTAGGCTGCTGGCATTGAGCAGTAACACTTTGAGTTTCAGGTAAATTGATTTTGTATGTCTGTACATTTGTCAATTTGGCATTGCCTAAAAGACTCTATGGGGAAGGATAAAGTTTTAGCCAGTATTCAAAACCCTAGATGGGACAGGTGCAGACCGTCCCTGGCAAAGCCACATGGTTTGTTAACCATGTCTTCCCGTGCTGAGAAATATAGGATCCCCAAAGAATGACTCTAGAAACTCAGTCAGTTGTTAAACTCAGTCATCTTTTGTTAGTACTGTGGCATCATTCTTAGTGAAGGTAATATACTGTATGTATTCTGTTGGAATCTGTAAATGATAGATACATTTTTTTATAATAGCAGACAGGGTGATATTCTTTTATAGATATGCATATAAGCCTGTCAGGATGCTTGCATTGTGTGATTCTTTCTGTAAATTTGTTAATGTACATCCCACTTTGAGATAAGTTTTTCATTATTTATGCATTACTCGTAGGAATGTACAATGTACTGTTATTACTAAAGTACTCCATTGTGCACCAAGATATTCAGAGCTCAATGTGGCACATTTACATTGTTATCCACAACTTTGCTGCTGATATTGGCATAATGTGCCAGATTTTGTGAACTTTGCAAAATCTGGCCCTAGCTCTGTTTCACTTTTGCTGTTAACATTAACACAGTGTTCTGTTTTTTAATGTGTTGATGTTTATGTTCATACTGCAAAACACTTGTGCTCTTTTAAAAAAATGTTTGCTCTATTATAGATTGTTGTTCTTGTTGTTATAATATCACTAATAAGAATCTATTAAAACAATGTGAATTCATTTTCAGTTGTTGTAGGGTTGGTATGTGCATGCGTGTATTTTGGGTTTCCTGCTCTTCTGTTTAATAAACCTGAGTTAAAAAAAATACATATATATATATATATATATATATGTATATAAGGCAAGTACAGTTTCTGTGGTACAGATAGACTAGTGTTAGTGCAGGCAAAACTCCCTTGTGCAAGTAATAATGTGATTCATAAAGGTGTTTTAAGTGTGTATCTTCAAATATATCAGTGGGCTGCAAACCTGTGCAGTACATATGATAGCAGACAAAAATCCAGCTTGCCAAGCTTTGCACAATTCATGACAAGACCCATGCACTGATATGACTCCAGCTTTGTCTCTGTGTGGAGGATAAGTGAATGCCACATTACATCTGACAGAGATTGACTATAGTCAAACACTGGGTTTCTCATGCAAGAACAGTGCATCAGGGTTCATACTGAAGAGAACTGCCATAAACTTCCCAACATGTTCCCCCATGGCATCCTACTGCTGGTAAAGGCTGCTTTCTTATCCAATGATGCTTTCAGAGCCCAGGAAGATAACTGAAGGACTCTGAGCTTGTACATATTGGTTAAGACAAGATGTGCTCTGTCCAAATGCATGCTCAACTTTACTCTAAAAGTGGGCAGGCAAAAAGACTGTCCATATTAGCTTTGCATCTTCATGCGTGCCATGTGAAGCTTGCTCACTGAATACGCTTAGGGGGCTATGTGCATACTCTGAAATTCCAAAATCTCACAATTTCTACCAACCCAGCTACACAATCTTCATCAATATAACCTGCTCCCTGGTCTGGTACTTGTGTCCAAGACTGCTGCAGCATGCATGTCCCATCATGGAGAAATTGCATGAAGATTCTTCAGTCTCCATCAGCTGTACTCAATGCAACACACTTGTCATTGTGCTGAAATTCAACAGCCTTCCATACATATCATTCTTGTTTACACTCCACATGGAGCTAATTTGTATGGCGGAATACAGTTCTAATATTTGAACACTCCTCTGTATATCCATACTGCATATGCAAGAGGTACAATAAAATAGCCACCAGATTCTGAAAGCCCAAAGCTGAATAATTGTACTTAGTATCAGCATCAATTGTGCTGTCCTCTGTGATCTGTACATATGCTCTCTGTCAATTTCCTTCATTCATTTATTAGCTATTAAAACAAAATACTAATATAGTTCATTCACAGGAGGCATTTCTAAGATGGCATTAAAATCATGATAATTTGTAAATAACATTATTAATTAGGTTTATAGACAACTGCCCCTGCTGAAACTAGGGTAGCTAGTAGCTGTAGCATAGTCCAGATACAGGTTTGTTGCATCTGGGTTTATTTGTAGTGGTTGTTTTTTTTCTGAGCATGTTTTTCAGGCCATCTTTGATTGGAAGGGGCCTTTCTGCACTCTGGTAGTGGATTTTGTTGATTAGAACCTGTCTGGCCTCTGGTGGTTGGTCTAGGAGTCGGAATAAGCATCCTCACTGGTCCATTTGAACCTTTTTAAAAAAATTCAGGTGTTTAGCTTCTGGTATATAAGCCCTGAATTTGAGCAGGTTTCTGCTTGTTTGTACCAAACTAAACTGAGGTGAGCTACCAGCCACAGCTCTGAGCTGAAATATCAGATGACTATAGGCTTCCGAGCTTCCAAGCTTCCAAAAAAACATAAGTTTCCTGGGTTTTTTTGTTTTGTTTTTTTTGCTTATTTATACTATTTATTGCACTTTTTTATTGCCTGACACCTACTTTAATACTGCATTATTTACTGTGTACAAATCTACACTGTTGTACTGCAATTGTCTGCTTTACTGTGCCTGTTAAATTGAATTTTATTGATATTTTCACTGTTTACTAAGTTCTTTTTGCTATTTTCACTGTTTGTAAAGTATTTACTGGTGTTTTTCACTGTTGCAAAGCAGTCTGTTCTGCTTGTTATGGATTTCCCGCCAAGCAGTTTTATAACTGATTTGATAGCTGCTTAAAACATTCTTTAGAGTCTCCTTGCTGATGTTCTGCTGTTTTAAACATTTTTAGTGTCTCACTGCTATTTTTCTGCTTTTTAAACATTTTCTAGTGGTAGCCATTGAAACTAGGATAGCTAGTAGCTGTAGTATAGTCTAGATACAGGTCTGCTGCATCTGAAACTGTTTGTAGTAGATGTTTGTTCTGAACATGTTTTCCAGGCCATTTTGGATTGAAAGGGGCCTTTCTGCACTCTAGTGCCATGTCTTTGGAATAGGCTACCTATTCATGTGAAACAGAGTAGCTCTATGACACTGTTCAAAAGGATCCAGGATGAGTAGATGGGCACCGTAAATTCTCACAGGGAACAGCACCCACAACTCTTCTGGACATGGGTAATCATTACTAAATGCAATCTTGGCTATTAGCTAACATTTCTATGGCATTACATTGAGATGAAATGGAATGAAGTGGCTAGGCTTGAAATGACCTCTAGGTCAATAGTCTAGTAATCTCCTAAAATCCTATGATACTATGCTTAAAACACATCTGCTGATTCATTCATTTGTTCTTGTCTTTGCTTTTCTATTTGCTGATCAGGAAATGAAAGGAAAAGGAATGCATGAAACTTGTATTTAAAATGTAAAGTATACCCTTCTGCAGCACCTCGGGAAGGTTTCATTTGTTTCTGTATTATTAAGTCACATAAGGGTTTGGATGCATTAAGAAAGGTGGCCATAAAATGTAATTACAATTTACTTCAAAGGGACAGGTGGCCAGAGCTGTGAAAGGAAACAGTAATTAGTATGCTAACAGTTAATCGATGTATGTGAAATCTAATTATCTTCCCTATTTTTCTTTCTGAAGGAATGTGTTGCTATAATTAGCCCTTGACCATGGGAAACTGTTCCATCCCGTGTGTTGGGGTCTGGAGGTAGAATAACTTGTTTTCATTGAAAGGAAGTGATTTAATCTTGGGGAACTACCTCTGTTCAGTGGAAAAAAGAAAATAAGCTAAAACAAATGGCAGCTAGTCTTTGCTTGGGAGAGCTTGGTTATATCTCATAGCTTCATAGGTGCATACTAGGCTAATGACCACTAAGGCCTTTATAAGCCTAGCCATGCAAATCAAATTTGTCCCACAACTCATATGTTTTAGACATGTATATAGGGGTAATTGTTGGTTACAACATGAATTACTGACTGCCTCTGTCCATCGGAGGATGTGGGTGCCAAACCAGGGGTGAATTTTTGATTTCCCACCCAATTGTCCAAGTTACGTTAGGGACAGACTTTGTTTCACTTGGATAGGGAGTCTGTTCCAGAAAAAGGGAATTCTCTAAGATACATATCTGTCTCGCCAAAATGCCCTATTTATGTTGCAAGCAAAATGTAGGTTTTTAGTTATAGTAGTTCTGATGTTGTTTGTTTTTCAGATGTGCAAAAGGTTCATCACAGTAGGGTCCAGGGATGCCTTCTATGCCACGCATAAACCACCTCTCAGTAGTCTATAGGAGACCAAGTATAGAGATAGGGCTTTGAGTTGATGAGTTGATACTCTCAGTTCTTTTTGTAAGGAACCTTTGTGGGTGTTCCAGTTGCTGCATGTGTCTGGTCAGGTACATACTGAAGTGGGCATTATACTCAATGCTGGGTCTGATAAAGGCCAAATATAGTACTACAATGACTTCCCTGGACCTAGATGCCTGCACTTAATTATAAGTTGAGCAACACAGAAGAATTTCCATACTACCTTAGATACATGTTGGTAAAAGGCCAGGTTACTGTTTATATGTGTTCCCACATTCCTGACTAGTGATTCAATTCTTAGGGATGTTTTATTGATGATGTAGTTTCCTGGGGTGGAGGACTTCCCAAAGGTACTATAATGCATTTCCTTGCCTTGAGTTTTAAGCCATGGCTTTAGCAGCAGTCATTTCCCTGTGTTAGACCCACTTGTAAGATGTTAGTGTCTTGGGGGATTATATGACTGTTTCCAGTTTGCAATCACCTGCAAACCTGATCAGCCAGAGGGCTTTGAGATTAGCCCTAACTTCTGAAAAGTAGATGGTAAAGAGGAGCCGGCCAGACCAGAGTCTTGAGGGACTCCAATTGCAACTGGAATCTTTGAGGAGGTGGTCTCAGAAATCCTAACTTCCTGGGTCCTATATGTGAGCTAGCCAGCTATCCAGTGTGTTATGTAGGGGTTTAAGCCTAATAAGTCTGTTAACAATGCCAGAATGAGGTTTTGTATCAAATGCCTTAGCCAGGTCAAGGTAGGCAGTATGCACTATTTTACCCTCATCCATTGTCTTGGTCACCTTCTCAAATAAGTCCACCAGGTTCAGTAGGCATGATCTTCCTTTGACAAAGCCAAGCTGGGCTAGATCCAGAGCCTGAAGGTCACCCATGCCTTTATTCATCATTTCTATGATAATTCTTTCCATGGTTTTGCATATAAGACTAGTCAAACTAATAGGTCTGCAGTTTCTAGGATGTGTTGATGGTCTGCCCTTATGAAGAGGGATGACTGTTGCAGCTCTTCATGCTTGTGATACAAAACCTGTTTTAAGATAATAGTTAAATAATAACTACAGAGGCCCTGATAGGTCATGTTTTAGACTATTCAGGAGACTTCCTCAGATATTATCAGGGCCTTATGAGGCTGTGATCTTGGCTTTAGTGAGCACAGCTAGGACGTTCAGTCTATTTATAGTTGGAGGGGTTGCATCTAAGGTATTTCGTGGAAGGTTGGAAATTAATTTGTCAGCCAGCAGATTTGTTATATTGCAAGGCTCAGTGAATGTGGTACCGCTAATCACCAGTTCAGCACACTGCTGTATACTAGCTTTGAGATTTATGACATAGTTTGAAGAATGCCTTATGATTGTCCTTTGCCTGGAAGGCTACCTTGACCTCATAATTTGATTTTTTTGGACTTAATTAGCTATCTTAGCTGCCTGTTTATTTTGACAAGAGGGCTCTTATGTTTATGGGACTTAACGCTTAATGATTTAAGCCATGATTTTTTTTCCTTTTGTTGCATATCCTGTTTAATCTGGGTTGCCACCAGAATGGTTTGCATTTGCAGTTAGTTTTATGCTTACTTCTGGTATGTACAGCAGACTCTATGCAGCCATTGGCATGGTTGTACATAGTTTAAGTGAACAATTCTGCATAGGCTGCTGTGTTTTCTGGATTTAGAGAGGCACTGAATTTTGACAAACTATCGCTTAATAAAAGGTAGTTTGCCTAGGAATACTTCCTAACTGTTATTGAGTTTACTGAGGTTACCAAGTTGATTCTGACTTTAAAGAAGACAGTTTTTTGGTGAGAATGTACAAGGGAGAACATGATATTGGGGTTGGTGCAGCATTCTTCCATATTTATGAGTATGAGGTTCAGTATGTTGGAACTTTTAATTGGCACATGCATTAATTAGTTAGGGGTCTTTATATTTGCAAAGTCCAGGAATCTCTTGTGTCTGCAGATTTGGGGCTGTGTAGGATTCCTAGTCTATAGAAGGATAATTAAAGTCCCCCATAAGTAAGGTGTTAAGTTGGATGGTGAGTGTCTCCAATAGGTTTAAGTATGTGCTATGAGTTTCATAAGGCAAAGAGGATTACCCACAGCTTGCTAGGATATGGCACATGATTTTATCTAAAGTGACTTGTAAGTGGAGAAACTCCAGCACATCATCTTGTTTAACCAACCTAGAGGTAAGCTTGTTATTGATGTATATTGTGACACCTCCACCTTTTGTCCCTATCTGTGCAGCTACTGGTCTAAAAGTGTGGAAGGCACTGAGACCCTTCACTCTTGGGGTACTGTTTGCAGCTTTAAACCATGTCTCAATAACTGCACAAATGTCTATATTCTTTAGGGTGAGGAGGGCTTGGAGGGAGTTTAGCTTTTAGTTTAGGCTGCTGGCATTGAGCAGTAACACTTTGAGTTTCAGGTAAGTTGATTTTGTATGTCTGTACGTTTGTCAATTTGGCACTGCCTAAAAAGACTCTATGGGGAAGGATAAAGTTTTAGCCAGTATTCAAAACCCTAGATGGGACAGGTGCAGACCGTCCCAGGCAAAGCCACATGGTTTGTTAACCATGTCTTCCCATGCTGAGAAATATAGGATCCTCAAAGAATGACTCTAGAAACTCAGTCAGTTGTTAAACTCAGTCATCTTTTGTTAGTACTGTGGCATCATTCTTAGTGAAGGTAATATACTGCTCAATGCTAGGCTCATACCAGCCTGAAACACATAATCAGACAGATCTATAATGTCTCTCTTCATATAGTTTAGGGAGAACAGGCATCTCTCTCTCTCTGTGTACATATATTTATGTAAATGTGTGTGTGAGTGTGTGTGCGTGTGTGTGTGTGTGTGTGTGTGTGTGTGTGTGTGTGTGTGTGTGTGTGTGTGTTCGTTCATATATTTATGTAAATGTGTGTGTGGGTTTGTGTGCGTGTGTGTGTGTGTGTGTGTGTGTGTGTGTGTGTGTGTGTGTGTGTGATTGTTTTTCTGAATTCTGATTTCTCAAGTCCTACTTATCCAACTCATGGATGTATTCCTGCTCTAGCCCTGGATAAAATCCTTACTCCCACCTTCTTTCATCCATCCCAAAACCACCTCCTATAAATCCGCTAGCCCCCTAATCCTAGATGAAATCTATAATAACAAAAGTTCTATTAGCGACTTATATTTGCTGTGTCTGATTATTGATGTAATGATTGTATATCCATGACTAGTGTATGAAGAAACATGACTCTATTTTTTCTTTCATATTACTGTATGCATAACTCTAGAAAGATACTACTGTGTTTGAAAAACATGCTGTCACTTGAAATCTTTGTATTGCCTGTATAACATTGTATAATTATTACTGTATATATCAAATGTTTATTGCAGTATAAGCATCTTCCTTGTTTCTTTTCTTTTAATATGTATGTACTTTGTGGAGTTTTTCTCCCCGAGCCTCCACTGAAAATGGGCAAATCTGCCCAGCCAGACTTTGCTGGTAAACAAATGTAAAATAAAATAATAAATAAATATTTTTTCTGGCTTAGAATAGTCAGTTCCAGTATTTATCCAGTTAGAGACAGCTAGGATTGTTATTCAGCTGTATATCAGATTCTTCTTAAATGCTTTATCTTGTAAAACTGTTATTTTTATATATTCTGTGTATAGCATTGGTCTCTTCATAATTCATAATGACAAGACCCATGCATTAATGTGACTCCAGCTTTATCACTGTAACACTGTGTGGAGCATGAATGAATGCTTCATTATGACTGACAGAGTTGACTGCAATCAAACACAGGGTTCCCGGAAAATGAGCATGTCCTCAGTGTAAATACTGAAGAGAGTTGCCAAAAATGTACAGCATGTTCACTCTAGAGAATCCTGTTCCTGGTAAAGGCTGTTTTCTTATCCACTGATGTTTTCTGAGCACATGCAGATAACTGAAGTCACTCTGAGCTTGTGCTGGGTAAACTGATGGCAGGCTGTCATGCTACAGGAGCAGGGCTTCATAATGATTTATGTACAAAAGTACATGCCAAACTGGGGTCACTCTACCCGATCAAACCATTTCTTACCAACAACACAAGATCAGCTATTGCTCGCTCTCAACTTCTATCCACCCTACTCTATGCATCTCCCATTCTGACTAATCTCAACAAAACTGAACTAAGCAAAATGGAAGCCTGCTATAACAGAATTGCCCACTTTGCTGCAAATTGCTCATATAGAACTCATCACTGTACTGCTTTGAGACAGCTCCACTGGCTTGAACTGCCCAACCTCCTAACCTACAATCAGCTCTGCCTCTGTCATTCTATCTATTACCTCCCCAATAAGTGTCCTGCCCTCAAAAACCTAGTACATCACTCAGCCAAAAGGCCTCTTAGATCATCAAGCAAACTACTACTAGAAGTCACCAACAGCTACAATAGCTTTGGAGATGCACTATATAGTAATTCAGTGGCTAAAAAAGGGAACTCTGTCCCCACTAGCATACAAAACACATCATCCAAAGCCTCCTTTAAAGACCTCATCAGGCAACATCTCAAGCAAAGTTTTATATTATCTGTTTAACTTGGTATTATTTCTTATGTTTATAATGTAACATTTTAATGCCTTTTTTATGATGATACTTGTTACAACTAGTGGAGCTTTTCTCCCCGGGCCTCTACTGAAAATGGACATATATCCAGCTAGACTAGCCCGGTCAACAAATGTAAAATAAAATAAAAAATAAAGTTGGCAGTGCCATGACTGCTCCCCAGGCTAGTGAAAGCGGATAACATATACATACTAAATCTAGAGCACTTGATAATAGTTTTCAATCTTACTCAAAAATACTGGCTAATCAACAATGTATGTACTGTACCTGTGTACTATGTATGTATTCTAACTATGTTCCAAATTTCAGCTGTACACCACTAATCTATTAATTACCTTTATTTTTAAAATTCATTTTTTTTTGTTTGTTCTCTCCACTGTAACTGTTTATGTGCCGCATACCACTGTAAAAACATGTCTCTTGTAATTTGTGTGTATACTGATCATGTCTAAATAACTAAATGTGTCTGTAATTTTTCTTTGTGGAGCTTTTCTCCCCGGGTCTCTGCTGAAAAAGGGCCTTTTTGCCTCAGTCAGACACCCCAGTTAACAAATGTAAAATAAAATAAAAATAAAATAAAATTTCATAATCTGGCTAGAGTGCATGCATATTATATGAGGCATGCTCTGTCCAAATGCAAATGCTCTTTGCTCTAGAAATAGGCAGACAAAAATGGTGCCACTATTACGCTGGCATTCTTGTGCATGCTATGTTCTAGAAATAGGCAGACAAAAATGATGCCACTATTACGCTGGCATTCTTGTGCATGCTATGTGGACTTGCTCACTAAATATGCTTGGGGGGGGTGCTATGTGCATACAATGGAATTGCAAAATCTCACAAATTCTTCCAGCCTAACTGCACAATCCACATCGATAACCTGGCCCAGCAACTGTATCCTGGAATGCTGCAACATGCCTGTCCTGTCATGCAGAAATTGAATGAAGATTATCTAGCTTCTATCAGCTGTGCTGCAATGAAGCACACTTGACATTGTGTTGACATTCAACAGTCTAACTGTATATCACTGTTGTGTACATACCATGTGTAGCTAATTTGTATGGTGGAACATAGTTCTAATATTTGAACACTCCTCTTTATATCCATACTAGCTGGCAGAGGTACAGGAAAATTTGTTTAAGTGGATCTCAACCACCAGATTCCGAATCCCCAAAGCTGAATAGTTGTACTCATTATCAGCGTCAGTTGTGCTGCCCCCATGATATGTGCATATGTTTTCTGGCAATTTCCTTCATTCATCCATTAGCTATTAAAACAAACCACTAATATAGTTCATTCATAGGAAGCATTTCTAAAATGTCATTATTAATGACTAGTTGTCAATACCATTAGGGATTAGGTTTCTTAGACAATTATTTAAAACATGTCTGCTGATTCATGAATTTGTTCTTGATTTGATTTTCGATTTGCTGATAAGGAGATGAAAGGAAAAGGAATGCATAAAACTTGTACTTGAAATGTAAAGTGTACTTGTCTGCAGTTCCTGAAGAAGGACTCAATTGTTTGTATATTACTAAGTCAAAGAAGGCTTTCCTTTCATTAACAAAAGGGGCCATTAAATGCAATTATAATTTACTTCAAAGGGATAGATGGCCAGAACTGTGAAAGGATACAGTAATTAGTACACAAACAGTTAGTAGATATATGTGACATTTCATCACCCCCCCCCCTTTTTTTAGAGTGGAGGATAATGTTAATGTAATTAGCCCTTGTTCCTTGGAAACTATTCTATCACAAATTCACAAGTGTTGGGGCCTGGTAGCTTCTTTGCTTGGGAGATGCTGGCTTATACAAGCGCAGACACACACACACACACACACACACACACACACACACACATATATATATATATATATATATATATATATATATATATATATAAAATCTTGTATTTCTTCAGTAAGAGGCAGCCAGAATATTTATTTAGTTGTATATCAGATTATTCATAAATGCTATCTCTATATATTCTGTGAATAGCATTGGTCTTGGACGTGTTGGACATGCTACACCTAAAGAAATCCAAATCCCTCCGAGCTACATGCTCTAGGGACCTAAACCTTGTCACCACAACAAACAGGACATACTGGAGGGATATAGACTCAGGAAGAATGTTGTGTGTAATTGGAGAATTTTGCCAGCCTGTAGGAAAAACACCTTTGATTGTAGAAAAATATATGTATTACTAATATTAGGAAACAGAAGAAAAATAAAGTCCACTGGAGCCATGAGCAACTCAAATACAATTTCCTTTTTAATCACTTTAAACTCACTACATAAATAACACTAGTATCAAACTTTATCACAATGCTTCATCAGACTTCAGTCTGATGAAGCATTTTTGTAATAGTTTGATACTAACATTGCTTATGTAGTGAATGTAAAATAATTAAAATGGTAATTTTGAGTTGGTACTGGCCCAGTGGATTTTATTTTTATTCTGTTTCCTGTCTTTTGCAAGACCACTGGATTCATCATTACATTGTTTATATTGAATAATTTGTATTACTAAAATTGATAGTTATGGTTGTTAGTAATATTTTTATTAATATATTGTCTATGTTTAATGTCTCTGTATGTTGCTTGCACAGTACCATTGTTACTGTATACTGATTTCATTTATTAATTCTGGCTTCATATATTGCTGTGTATTAACTCTGCTATTTTCTTAATGTCATGTGTCCTCAATGTGTAATTAAAAAATGAAAAGCAGAGTGTATCAAGCATTGGATTTGGGACTTGTTTTTAGCAGAAAAGAAGGGCCTCATCGCCTGGACACCTGCCTTAATATGTACTTTCAGCTCAACAAAAGACATGCAGACTCCCTCCCTATGGAACACACTTCAAAGCTGCCCATATAAACTAGATATGACCTATTTCTGTTAAAGTATTGAAATTTAAAAAGGATGGTAAAACTCACAGTATGTGAAAGAAAGCTAAGTCTGCAAAGCCAAATAATCCCTCTTCTCTCCCAGTCCATACTTTTAGTCAAAGAAGTAATAAACTGTGTAAAGAAAAAAAAAAATATCCATAGCCACACAGGAGGAAACCGCGTACCCGCACTTGGAGTCTTTCCATTGCAGACAGACAGAACAAAGAAATTCCAATGGCTTTATCACCTTTTAGGAAGAAATATAAAGGATGAAAACTAAATCAGTGAGTGAGATATTCAGCTTTATTCCTTCTACTTTTGTGGACTTCTGTTAGCTGCCAGGTAACAGTCACTGACAGACTCTGAAAGAACTTCACTGCTGGACTGCTATAATGCTAGATACTCTGCAAAACTAATTAAAGATTACTTTATAGTATGTTGTCAATTCAGGGTTTCACCATCCTCAAGAGGGAAGATCCACTTGCAGTAAAGGAAAGGGAAGTTTGCCAGAAAGGTATACAGCAAAGTGAACTGCAACCAAATTGGACCTTTGCCTACAGAGTGTTGATATGCAAGGAATTATCTTCAGTTTTTTGGGGGGTTTCCCACAGAGAGAAGATACAGAATGCAAGACAATTTCCCTGTGTTCATTCAAGACCAAAGACCCTAACATGAGGAGAATCTTTGAACAAAGGACTCATGGACACTGGCAGGAATATTTTTGCTTGTATTGACAAGTAACATTTGAGAGGTTTCTCAGTCATTAAGTTATTCATTTTAAACAATGAAATAAATTATATTTTATGCAAATCCAACCAGGTGCATGCTAGAAGCTTCAATTCTCAGCTTGACTGGAACATAGAACAATAGATTTGAAACGGGGACAGATAAGTGTTGAAATAATTAATTTCTACCTACAGATACTTTAAGACCTTGTAATATAAAATAATAAATAATTACAATACTTCCTAATTGTTCTGACAATCATTCCCTGAAAAGTGTGTGTGTGTGTGTGTGTGTGTGTGTGTGTGTGTGTGTGTGTGTGTGTGTGTGTGTGTGTGTGTGTGTGTGTGTGTGTAAAAATGAATAATGTGTTTGAAAATAAGTTCCATGGATAAGGAGAATTTGAAGGCACTATGGTTCACAAAGAGACTGGTGAGAAATGGTCCTAAGGAGCTATGCCAAAAACCCAGTTTTGTAAGTAATCAGTGCATTGCCCTTGTCTGATGTGGATACTGGAAGCCCATACCCAGACAGCAGTGCTGAGAATCTATTCCATGTCTGTAAGGTTCATAGGTTCATAGGTTGGTATTAGGCTATCGGCCCTAGGGCCTATGCAAGCCTAGCCATAACAATTCCCTGGATATTTCTTCCCACAGTATTTACTTCTCAGGGACCCTGTCTAGCAGGGTGACTGACATGATCCCTGGGGTGAATTTCCTATCTCCCATCCAATCATCAAGGTTCCTTTTGAAGAGGGCCAATGAGGCGCTCTGCTTGACATGTATGGGCAGTCTATTCCAGAGTATGGGGAGTCTCTGGGTCAGGAACCTATCCCTCCCACATGTTTTGTTCATTGTGATGACAAGGTTTAGATCCCTGGAGTGTGTGGCTCTGAGGGATTGGGATTTCTTTAAGTGGAGCATGTTCAACAGCTCAGGGTTTGATATAGCCTTGTATGTTAAGCAGAGATCGCCTCTGAGTAGACAATATGCCACAGAGTATAGCTGGAGTTTTTTTTGACGGTCAGCATATGGCATCTGCTTTAGGCCTGTGATTCTTTTCTGTGGCCTTTCCAGCTGTTGCAGATGTCTTGTGAGGTACATACCAAACAGGGCATTATACTCTATAATGGGTCTAATGAGGGATGAGTACAATGGGACAATGACCTCCTTTTTTCTGGATGAAAAGCCCTTAGTGATGAGGTGTGCCACATAGAAGGATTTCCTGACTGTTGTGGCAATGTGGTTATCGAAAGTGAGACCACTGTCCACCTGTGTCCCTAAGTCTCTCATCACACTTTCAATGTTTAGTGTCCTGCCACCTATATGGTAATTCATGGGTACATGTTTTATCCAAAGGGGATAACTATACATTTCTTGGCATTAAGCTTGAGCCCATGGCTCTGGCACCAGGCATCTGTTTCTGTAAGGCCCTTTTGTAAGAATTTCCACATAATTTGGGGATTCAATAATGGCTCCCAGTTGGCAGTCATCTGTGAACTTTGTTAGCCAGAGTCCCTTAGTGTTGGCCTGTACTTCAGAGAAGTAGATGCCAAATAAGAGTGGTCTCAGGACTGAATCCTGAGGTACTCCACTTGTCACTTGTCTGGAGCTGGATTTGGAGTTGACTACTTTTACAGTCTGGGTTCTGTCAGTAAGCCAGTTGGCAACCCATCGAGTGACATAGGGATTTATGCCCAGCATAGTAAGTTTATCTATGGTTCCAGAGTGGGGGATGGTGTTGAAGGCCTTGGCAAGGTCCAGATAGGCTGTGTGAACTGCCTTACCCTCGTCCACAGCTCTGGAGACTGATTTGAAGAAGTCAATCAGATTCAGGAGACAAGATCAGCCCTTCACAAACCCAAACTGGGTGGGGTCCAGTGTTTGAAGGTTGCCAATGTCTTTGTTTATAAGTTCCATGATAATGCGTTCCATGCCCTTGCAGATCAGGCTTGTCAGACTGATGGGACGGTAGTTTCCAGGATCCAAGGTGGATACCCCCTTGTGGAGTGGGATAACTGTAACTGTGCGCCACTCAGTGTGCAAGAAGCCTGAGGTGAGGCTATAATTAAACATGACACTTAGATGAGGTGCCAGTTCATTTTGTAGTTCATGTAGTACACAGCCTGGGATATCATCTGGTCCCATGGATGCTATATTCTTAGCTTTGGAAGTGCAGTTTCTACCTATGTGGCCGTGATTACCGGAATTTGGCAATCTTTTCGTATTGAGATGGGCCCTTTAGGGGTTGAGAGGGGGGTGAAGTTGGCACTAAATCGATCTGCCAGGATATTGGCAATATCCTTGGGATCAGTATACTTAATGCCATTCTGTTGTAGCTCAGAGCAGATCTGAGCATTGCCATTTAGATTCTTGACATAACTATAGAATGCCTTGTGGTTGACTTTGGAATCTTTGGCAATTTTATTTTCGTAACTAGCTATTGAGGATTTTATGAGGGATCTCAGCTTCTTACTGAGACTGGTGAGGAAGTTTTTTGCATCCTGGGATTTTCCTCTTTTCTGCAACAGTTTCTTCCTTCTGTTGTATAGTTTGTTTATAGCAGGGGAACACCAGATTGGCTTCCTTTTTTTGGAGAAGAGCATATTGGTTCTATTTGGGATGGCATGATTCATGCACAAGTGGATGTGCTCGTACAGAGCCTTAGTGTAGGATTCTGCAGTTGAACTTTCAGATCCCGTCTGCATGGGTGTCGTGAGGTTTGTCACTTCTGACTTCAGTAGCATGAAGTTGGCTTTGGAGACGTTTTTTAAGGAGGTTTCCTTACTGGGGGGTGGGGGTGGGATGTGGATGTCAAGGCTGATTTGCTTATGGTCAGACCTGACCAATGAGGGGGTGACCACTGGTGTGGAGCATCTATCTCCCATGTTGGTAATGATCAGGTCTAGGATATTGGAGCTCCTGGTGGGACAATGGATTAGTTGATCCAGGGCGTTGGAATTTATGAATTCCAAGAATAGTTGGGAAAAGGAGTTGGTACCCACGTAGTTTTCCCAGTTAATGGCAGGGTAGTTGAAATCACCCAGTATTAGGGTATTTGGTTGTATCTTAATATTTTCCAGTATGTTTAGAAAGGTGTAGTGAATATCTCGGGGCATGGTGGGGGACCTGTAGCAAGCTACAATTTGGATTGCAGTCTTTCCTAGTGTTAGTTGCACCTGGAGAATTTCAGGTGCATTGTGTTGGGCAACTAGCCTGGAGGTGTGAATATCCTTGGTGAATATGGACACTCCTCCAACTTTAGTGTTTCGGTCTTGGTTTTGTGACTGAAAAGTGTGGTAAGAGTTGTAGCCTGGTATTGCAGGGGTGCTCTCTGGAGCCTTGAACCAGGTCTCAGTTAGTGCACAGATATCGATGTTCTCCATTTTTAGGATTGCCTCGAGAGAGTGCATTTTGAGGTTTAGACTTCTAGCATTGAGTAACATTACCTTCAGATTTTGCATGCTTGTATCTGTTATGGTGGTGGTTTTATCCTTTGAACCTTGCCTAAAAAAGGCACTATAGGGGTGAAAAGAACTTTAGCCAGTAACCTGAATCCCAGGGATGACAGGTGCAGACCATCTCTGGCAAAGCATTGTGGTTTGTTGATCATGTCTTCCCAGGCAGACAAATACTGGATCCCCTTTGAATGACACCAGAAGCTTAGCCAATTGTTGAAGTCAATCATTTTGTCCTAATACTGTGGTATCATTTTGGGGGAAGGCAGGATGCTACTCAGGGCTAAGGTCATACCTGCCTGGGCCACATGATCCAAGAGCTCTTCCATGTCTCTTTTCATGTAGTCCAGGGAGGTATGTCTCAAGTCATTCACTCTAGCATGGACAATGACAGAGTCGTATTTGTACTTGTTGTGGAGTGACTTCAGTGCATGCATTATGTGGTGGATCCTGGCACCCAACAGGCAGCTGACTGTAATTTTCTCCTTGTTCAGCCTGGTGAGTGGGACATCAGTGTGCCTGACTATAGAGTCACCAATGACTAAAGTGTTGGGTACATTGTCTTGCCTTAGGGGCAGTTGTTGGGTGGCACACTGGTGTTGTGAGCTATGTGTCACTTTGGTTGTGACTGGTGTTTGTTTGCGTTTCAGCTTCGGAGGTCCTTGTTGCTTGGGCAGGTTAATGTTAAGGGCCTCTGCATATGTGGGTTTAATGTTGCTATGTGTGGGTGTTGATGGTGTGGGTTTTGAAGGGCTATGTGTTGCTTGAGGTGTAGTGCAGGTGTTAACCTTCTCCTCTTGGCTGTCTAGCACAATCTTGGCCGGAGAGAGCTTTGCTTCCAGTTTGGCTATGTAAGTGCATCTCTCACAGGTTGCAGTCTTGGGTGGTAGGAGGAGAGGATTGTCTGTATACATGAGGCAGTTGCCGCATTATCCCAGTATGCCCAGATTCACCAGGTGGACAGGAGAAATCACCAGAAGCTGACCCCTGGACATGCCTGTTTAGGTGCTTTGTTTTTGTAAAGTTTAAGAGCTGTTTTCCCTTAGCTTTGCAAGGTACTTTGCAATTATAGGCTGTTTAGTGCCTACGATTAATTTCTCCTTATTGACAAGGAGAGTTGAGTGCTTGTATCAGTTTCAGGCTTCTAAGTGCTTTCCAACAGGTTCTAGAGCAAGTGCTAGTCACAGGGGTTCAGATTTTAGTGCTACTACTGAGAAACCAGCTAGTTCTAAGGGAAAATTTGAAGAGCAGACTTTCTGGCACCTGGAATAGTTTAACTGTAGCTTCGCAGTGCTGCACGATGCGAAAAATGTGCAAACATACGCATTTTTAAGCCAGAAAGTTGAAAGGGATAGAAATCAGCCCAAAAAAGCTAATAAAACTACACTTTCAGAGCTGCAACCCACTCCTCTAGCATTAGATAGGCAGTACAATGCTCACCACTCCCACTGGTAAGCAGTAGGACTTCCCTCTACCACAGCAAAGTCTGGATAGCTCTGAACACAGAAAATAAAGTCCTGAGACAAGCAAAGCCTGGGATATGGACTGGCTAGGAAAGGTGGGAAACGAGCAAACAGGATAGTATTTTTTTGTTGAAACAGGCTAAACTATGCAATAATACAGTAAATAAACACAGAAAAGGCTAACACAATTGAGTGTAAATGCAATTAAAACTCCACAAAATTAGCAATTTAAAACTTTTTAAATGAAGCAAGGCAAGTGCACAACTGAAAAACGATTTAAGAGGCAGTAATACAGCAGAATAAGTAGCTAGTCTGCATATACAGAGAAGTCTATATATATATATATATATATATATACAGAAAAGCAGCTAAAACACAAACAATTCAGATGCAGTGCAACCTATAGCACTTGAGTTGTAGCGATATTAAGGCAATTACAGTTATAATAAATGCTCTAAAATATACTCTATATTTCCAAAATGTTTGAGAAGCACAGTGAGAACTCAAGGAGATTCAGGCAATTTTTTTTTTTTTTTTGAAAGGGAAAAAGGGGAAACAGAAGGCCTTCTCAGATGTTCTCTCTGTATTAGGTAGAATGAGCTAATGACACTAGGTCAACTGGTGCCACAGGCACTGGCACTTAAGGCAAAGTATCCAGAGCTCAAAGCATCTGAGTGCATGCTATGGCTGGAGGTAAAAAGAAAGCACACAGATGCCAAAGAGAAGGAGAAGATGTGTCAACATGAGAGAGAAAGAGAGAGAGAGAGAGAGAAATTACTAGCCTGCTTTAAGGATACTTGACTGATGGGGAAGTGGAAGGCCACAGCCAAGAAACTGTGTAATTGCAAAACATATTCTTCAATATAAAGAATGGAGTTTTATATGGGCATTTGAAAGGGTGTATAATCAACACCAAGCTGACCAAGGCAGAGATTGAGGTTTTTAACTCCTTTACTCATGGGTAATACATTCCATGCAATTTTGAAACTTAGCAATGTTAATTATTTAAATTATGTTAAAGTATGTTTAGTTAAACATTTTAGTTAACTCTTAAAGTGTATAGAAAGGCATTCAGAAAACACAGGAGAAAGACAGATTACAGTGTGACTGAATATATTGCAAAAATCAGCAGTTATTTTCATAGATGAAGGAGTGGATCTTTATCTCAGGGAACAGGTGTTCAGTATCCTGCCTGAGGACTTGAGAACTTGTTTAGCAGAACAGGAATGTAACACTACTGAGGAGATGGGGAAGAAGGATAACCTCTGTCTAGCTAACAGGTTGTGACTGCATAACAAGGGGAATTTATCACTGCACCTGAGTAAAAAGAAACCCATCGGGATAGCCTAAGCTATCACAGTAGGTTCCACAGGAAAAGAGGAAGTCATAGTTTCTGGTAAACCAAGGTTTTCTGGTTAAATGTTTAGATGTAAACAAAAGGAGCATGTATGGTCTCACTGTCCAATGAAGCAAGGTGGGGGACAATGATCTCAGGAAGCAGGAAGCAGTGCAAGTACTACAACAGCAAAAGGATATCTGGAGAAAACAGCTGTTCCTATGTATCACAAAAATCTGTATCCAGATATCCCCATCTTTTTCAATCTTTGAGCTGGTGACTGGTTTCAGGGTAAGTGAGCCCCTGGATTTAATTTGTGATAAGTGTGAAGTTAAGTGTGATTCCCACAAGGAGTCTATTCTGGAACACATTATAAACTTCCTTCCTAGGCATAGGAAGTTCATGGGGATGGTACAGGACAACCTAGCACATGCACAACAGTAGAAAATATTCTAGTATGACAGGATAGCCAGAGCCAAAAAATATTCTATTGAATTGCAAGTGATGGTGCATATTCCTGTTAGACACAGCAAGCTACAGGTAGCCTGGAAGGGTATTAGCCTGGTAGAGTATTTTCACCATTGTGAAAAAGGTGAGTTATGTTAACTATATGACAAAATTACTAAGCAGGGGGTAGAAGAACAAATTCTAACATTTTAACATTATAAAGGGAGCTAGTCATGGCTGGTCGTGATACTCAATGACAGATGAAAGAGAGGCAAGGGTGCTCATTATAAGCAGTGGGTGACAGAAGAAATGAGAGGGAGCTCAAACTGTAAATGCAGTCTCAGTACATCAACAGGTAGTACACTTGCCTTTAGTGCAGAAGGCTGTAGGTTCTATTCCTACAGTATGTAGCTGGGTTAATTTTCCAATACTGACATTCCAGTGTAGTAAATGGGAGGGGATTCTTTACTTTGGCATGTACTGTCCTTCTGATGAGATGTTAAATCAAGGTCCCATCTGGCTGAGTTTGTGGTAGCCCATGTTGATGTAACAGATAGCATGGCACTTATCAAAAAGAGTAGGGATGCTTCATTAACATCTACATTCACTTATACCATATAAAATAATCAATTAATTACAAACTATTTTTTACATGCATACTTAAAATTATTTACATGTTATCAACACAAAAGAACATAACTAAACCATTATGTTTCTTTTATTCTTATTTATATTTGCCTTCTATCCCTCACCATTTCTTCTACCACCATTTTTTTATTTCAGCTACTACATAATCCTGTTCCATTTTCTTGCTATATAACACTTTGTGAAATTTTTCTACAGCACTCATATTGTCACAAACAGTACTTTATCCCATTTATTAATATCACAATTTTTATATGTTATCATACTTCAATATAATATCATATTCACATCTATACATTTAAATTCTTCCAATCTATATTATTTTTTAAACTTTTCCCAAAATTCTTTATTCTTTTTACAGTACAAAAAAGAAACAATGTTTTGTTGTTTCTTCTTCAGTATAGTCAACAGGATTTATTTCCTCCATCACTTTATATTTCATCTCTTTCACAAAAAACGTGTTTAGACGAATTCTCCACAATAACATCTTCTGCCTCATAAAAATTTTCTGAGCCTTTTTTTCTATTGTTGATAGTCTTTTCTCATCTACTTTTGATTCCCTCCATGTATACACCAAAAAATCTACAATCATATTATACCATTCTTTTTCTATCAACCTTACTTATTTTAACTTCCACAATTTCATTTTATTATCATATTCTTTTTCTTCCATTCTGCCACCTTTTCTGTTCTTTTCCTGTTTTTCTTCCCATACATTTTTATATTTTTCATATACCATCTAACCTATCATTTATTTTTGTCTTTCTTTTACTTCTCTCATTACCCAAAATAAATATTTTAATATTTATTTATGTATTTTACATTTGTTGACCAGGTTAGTCTGACTGAGCTAAGTAGCCCTTTTTCAGCAGAGGCCAGAGGAGAAAAGCTCCACAGTTTTACAATTTTAGTGTTAACAGTGTCAGCAGGTTACAATGTATACATACAATGAAATACATTTTATCAGAAAAATAATAACGGAGAAAAAAAAACATATACATACATAAGAGAAATTATTTGCTACAAACATTTTCAATAAACAGTGAAGAGAGTCCATAGTGTATGTAGTTATTTAATAGGAAATAAACCAAAAAACTTCCTTCGTTCCCTTAAGGACTCTTCTTTACAAAAGTAGAAACAACAAGCAAAAAACCTGCATTTTTAATAAATCTTATATTGGCTTGGTTTGGATTCGATCTTCATTTTGCTTGTTGTATGTAGTTATTTCATGAGATGTGACATTAGAAATGGAGATAAGAGATGGAGAAGAAGAGTGATTCTTTGAAGAGGTTTACAAGCTAAAAAGGTTTGAAGTTTTGGTGATTACGTATGAATTAATGGGTCAGGGATGATGAGTGCAGAGGCAGGAGCAGTGAGTATGGAGGTGCTCTCTAGTGACAGTTTTGATTTGATTTGGATATTTGTTGGACCTGATTTCTAGTGGTAATTTGTTTCATGCTAAGGTAGGATTGTAACTGTAGAGGTTGCAGCTGATTTTAGTCTTAGGTTCGTAGGTTCATAGGTAGGTACTAGGCTATGGGCCCTAGGGCCCATACAAGCCTAGCCAAAAAATGTACCCTGGCTTTTGCCACCCAAGAAAATTATTTTCCTGTGCCCCTGTCGAGCAGAGCCACAGAAGTGATCCCCGGGGTGAATTTCCCATTTCCTATCCAATCATCAAGATTTTTCTTGAGTGCTAATGAGGACCTCTGTTTGACATAGATAGGTAGTCTGTTCCAGAGTATGGGAAGTCTCTGGGACAGGAATCTATCCCTCCAGCATGTTCTGTTTATTGTGGTGACAAGGTTTAGGTCCCTAGAGCGTGTAGCTTGGAGGGATTGGGATCTCTTTAAGTGGAGCATGTCCAGTAGCTCTGGGTTTGACATAGCTTTGTATGTTAGGCAGAGATCACCCCTGAGTAGGCGATATGCGATGGAGTAAAGCTGTAGTTTTTTGAGACGGTCTACATAGGGCATCTGTTTGAGGCCAGTAATCCTCTTTGTGAGGTATTTCTGTGGTCTTTCCAGTTGTTGTAGATGTCTTGTGAGGTACATACCAAAAGGGGCGTTGTACTCTATAATGGGTCTAATGAGTGATGAGTAGAGGGGAACAATGACCTCTTTTTTTCTGGATGAGAATCCTTTTGTGATGAGATGAGCCATGTAGAAGGATTTCCTGACCACTGTGGTGATGTGATTATCAAAGGAGAGACTACTGTCCACCTGTGTCCCAAGGTCTCTTATCACATTTTTGGCATTAAGTAGACTACCAACTATGTGGTAGTTCATGGGTACACAGTTTTTACCAAAGGGGGTGACAATACACTTTTTGGCATTGAGCTTCAGGCCATGGCTTTGACACCAGGTATCTGTCTCAGTGAGGCCCTTTTGTAGTTTGTCCACATTGTTAGGAGTTTCAATTATGGCTCCTAGTTTGCAGTCATCTCCAAACTTTGTTAGCCAAAGACCTTCTGTGCTGACCTGCACTTCAGAGAAGTAGATACCAAACAGGATTTGTATATTTGTAGTAGGTTAAGGTCAGAGCTATGTAGGGACGAGAGATAAGGGGGGATAGGCTAGGGCAGAAGGATTTCATGCATAGTATAGAGTGAATTATCTATAGTTGAGAGAGTAGAAGCTGGTGAGGGAATTCCAGCCAGTTTAGGTATCTTGGTGAAAGACAATGATGTGATTTATAAGTTTGGTGAGCAGCGAATCTGGCAACTTTGTTATAGGTAGACTAATTTGGCAGCTATATAGAAGGCTAGGTAGGATGTACACATGAGAGAGAGTTATTTTTTGCTTTGTTAGTTAGAAATGTTTTGTTTCGATAAAGAAGGCCAAGTTTTTGGTGTGTCTTTTTGATGCAATTGTTTACATGTAGATTAAACTTGAGTTGGTGATCTATCGTTACTGCCAGTAGTTTTGTACTAGGTTCAACATTAATGGGGGTGTTACTGAGGGGTCTGTGTTACAACGTTGAACTCACAGGAGTCCGAACATTGTAATATTGAACCCAAATGTTCGAAATACGAAAATAGCGAAGCCATGGCACACCGATTTTTTTCCCAGGGGAAAGAAATTGGTGGTCCATTTTTGGGGCTTTTCTATTTTCTCCACTGTGATGTGATCTCGGAGTTGGTATATTTAAGTAGGGGGTGTGGGGTGAAGCCCTCCACATTAGTTTAAGTTTAAAGTGTAAGTGTTTTTTTTTTTTTCTGTACTGAACAGTGATTTTTTTTCCCTGGGAAAAAAATCGATGTTCTGTGTTTTCGAAATTCTTGGATTTCAAACTTCATGGTTTCATATTACATCGTTCGAACTCCTGTGAGTTCAATGATGTAATATAGACCCGTTACTGAGTGACAGTACAGAAAGTGTAGATTTAAGGTGGGTGAACTTCTTTGGGAGAAATAGTAAGAGTTATGTATGTTTAAGGTTAAGAATTAGCTTGTCACAGAGCCAGGATTCGACTGAGTTAAAAGATGCTTGAGTTGCAGATTTAAGGTCAGAGGGAGTATCTGCAATGGTGATGACGGTGGAGTCATCTACATATTGTACAAGGGATGACTGTGGACAGGAGGTATAGAGTAGATTAGAGACTATATTGAATAGTAATGGGCCATTCCTATTTTGACAGGAAGAGGATGGGAGAGAGCTGAGAGTCATCTCACTGATTGTAGACAGTCAGTGAGATAGCTGGAAAACCAGGTACTAAAAGAGGCAGAAAAGTTTAGGTTAGCCAGTTTGTTCAGCAGAAGAGGGTGAAAGACCATATCAAAGGCTTTACAAAGGTCAAGGAATAGGCAGAAGACCAACTTATTATTGTCTCTGGCTAGAGAAGTAGCATTAATGAAGGATATAAAGGCAGTTGGAGTGCTTTTTAGGATTGAGAAGTTTTCCTGTAGAAGGTATTTCATGATTTGCTTGTGTATGCATTTTTCCAGTATTTTTGAGAGTGGTGACAGGATCGCAATGGATCTGAAGTTTGTAATGTCAGTGGAGCTACCTCCTTTGTGAATGGGTATGGTGTAGAATTTTTTCCAGATAGATGGCACCTCAGATTCTGAGATGGAGCGATTTATTAGGATTGATACAGGAAAGGCAAGGGATTCAGCAGCAATTTGTAGGAAATAAGGAGGCAGGTTGTCAGCAGAAGCAGAGCAGGGTTAAAGTTTAGAGAGCAAGGATTTTATATAGTTAGTGGGTACAGTTGTAAGAGAGAAAGTGGTAGAGGAGTTGAGAGTAGGAGAGGATTTGGAAATGTTAGTTGAGTTGGTAGTAGACGGGAAGGAATTTATCAACTTAGATATGGATTCAATAAAATAGGAATTGAATGGGGTAGCTGTTTCTTCTGGTGAGTTGTCTGGGCAGGGGTTGGGAGAAAAGGATTACCACGGTGCAGGATTTGGTTTATAAAATTCCAAAATTTCTTGGGATCTGTTTTTTTTGGGCAGTTGGGGAGTTAAAGTAGAAATAATTTTTGTTTTTGTGGATGTGTTTTTTGCCTGATTTCTCAGTTCTTTATATTTTTGCAAATGGAAAGAGAGCTTATTTTTTGCCCACCTTTTCCATGCCCTGTCTCTAGTTTTCATTAGGCTGCGGGTGGCATTGGTAAGCCACAGGGGTATACTAGATCTGATGCGAACAGTGTGGGGTGGAACAAGAGAGTTAAGAACATTAAGGAAAGTAGAGTTGAAAGAGTGGACAGCTACATCAAGGGGGAGATAGGTTAGATGTGTCCAGTTTATTCTAGAGAGAAGCGCATTAAAAGTCTTAGGACAGAAGGTGGATAGTTTGCAACAGGTTATGTATCTGTGAGGCCTACTGAAATGAGGAGTGTATCTAACAACTTTCACATGGGAGTGATCACTTAGGGAGTCAGGTAGGGTCTCAGGGTTATTGTATTTTTGGGGATCTGTGACTAAAATCCAATCAATGAGAGAGCTGGGGGTATGTGATCTGTTTATATGGGTGGGGGTTGAGATAAGTTGTACAAAGCCATGTAAGTTGATGCATGAAGTAGTGTTTGGGGACTGATGAGTTATCCAGTTAATATTTACATCCCCAAAAAGAATAGTTTAATTGTGGATGTTTTGAGAAAGGTAAGAGAGAATGTTTTCTAGAAGCTTAATGTTATCTCATGGGGAATGTAGATAGCTGCAACTGTGATAGTGGTGTAATTGTTTAAAGTTAGCTATCAGGAGTTCAACATGAGGGAAGAAGGGAGAGGGTTGGTTTAGACTTGAAGGAGTAAGATGGTCTGAATATACAATGGCCACTCCACACCTTTTTTCTTCTGTCTATCTAGTCTAAGAATATTATATCTGGGGGGAGGATATCACTGTCATGGTTTTCTGGCTTCAGCCAGGTTTCAGTCAGGGCGACTATATCAGGGGTGTGGTTAGCCATCCAGGCATGGAATTCATTGCATTTTTTAAAGTTCAAACAATCTTCTTCATTTTTATTATAAAGTATTCCTCTTCTCACCAGGTTCAGCCTTGTATCCCAACTGAAGCTAAAACAATCCCTAATAACTCTTTTTCTATTTGAGTAGGAGCATATACATATATGCTCCCAAAACATGTTATTTTCCTAATACATAAGCATACAACATATATATTTTCTGAAATGATAAAAAAAAATTCTTCCAAGCTAATATTTTTATTCCTTCCAGTATCTCTTTCCATTGACTTGCCACTCTTTCATCACACCAAATGTCACTCCCCAAATCTTTATTTTCTTTCTTGTGAAAAATTTTTTATCTCACAAAATCTCTTATAATTTCTTTTCTTTAACTGCAGACCAGATTTTTAACAGCTTTTTCATCCTCACTACAACCTCAGATATCCATCCCTTGTTTTTTGTTATTAGAACTAAATCATTATTAGAAACAAACCATCTGCATATATGTCATACATGTTGGTAATATAACATTTCCTTCCATCTCACATTGTGTCTCCCTCATTTCATACATGCATTTCTGTACTACCACATTAATTACTAATACAAATAAACACATACTTATTGGGCATCACTTTTTGCTCCTCTCTTAATATTTATTTTTACCCATCCATCCATTTATTATAACTTGTACCCATGAATTTTCATAACATTCTTTATTACTTTGGAGATCAGATGACATAATGGTTAAGGATTTTTTCTCCTATGCCCTAGGTACAATGTTAGATCCCGACCTCCAGCCAATGCCTGTATGTTGTTTGAATGCTCTTCCTGTGTCTCTGTGGGTTCCTCCCACCCCTCAAAACATGTTGTTTCCATTTCAAACTCAACCAAGAATGGAGTTGTGAGCAGTAGCAAAGGCTCTAGATGGTGTCCTTTAGGGGGAATAGTCATATAAACCAACCACTATGGGCATCTACTGTGGTGCGCAGTATCCTCAAGACAGCAGACACACATTACAGACTGTGTGCTATGGCAGGGATAGCCACTCAGCTCTAGGTGATGCGATCATGTAAACTAAGGTTCCCAAATGGGTATGGGTATTTGCCAGTGATAAGTGGGTTGAGAACCCAGCCTACTCTGACCTAGGTAAGGAACCCCCATTAAGGGTGGCAGGAGTGTATGGGGACTATATCACATTATCGAAATTCCAAAATGTCGAACACCATAAGTTCAACCTTGGACTCTTGAAATGTGATATACTCGAACGCTCAGAACAGCACATTTTTTCCAAGGGAAAAAATTTGCTGTTCCGAGAATACACACACAGCACAAGCACACCAAACTACATAATCCATGCCTATGCCTATGCCTCAAACTGGATATGCCTCCACACATACACAATTCACAGAGCCCTACACTAAACCATACATACACTACTAGCTATCCACTTACCTTAACCCAACTCTAATCCTAAGGTCCCTAACTAACGCACACTCACCTTGCCCACTCCCTAACTCTAAGGTCCCTAACTAACGCACACTCACCTTACCCACTCCCTAACCCTAACGTCTCTAACTAATGCACATTCACCTTACCCGCTCCCTAACCCTAAGGTCCCTAACTAACGCACACTCACCTTACCCGCTCCCTAACCCTAAGGTCCCTAACCATTGCACACTCACCTTACCCATTCCCTAACCCTAAGGTCCCTAACTATCTCACACTCACCTTACCTCGGTCCGTTCGCACACTTACCTTATCCTGGTCCATCACCTTCGCACCACAGTCGAGGAAATAACAAAGCTGCAGAAACGGCCCACCGAATACTTTCCCTAGGAAAATATTCAGTGTTCTGCAGCTTCACTATTTCAAGCATTCGCTGAATTGGGGTCGATATTATATCATTTGAAGTTTTAAGACTTCGATGTTATAATATAGACCTGAGTGTATGTGCCCCTATTGGCAAGTGTGTGCCAACCATAAAGAGTATCAGCTCTGGGTGAATAGGCTACTGTTCAGCCTGTGTCCAGTTGCCCAGCCTGGATTACCTGGGAATCACTCAGTTGAGCAAAAGCTGAACATAAAACTAATCAAACTACCAAACATGAACTAAGAATTACTACACTGAATGTAGGTTTACTGATAGCATGGAGTATGGAAGTTGATCACATGATGGTAAGGTGGTGACTGGACATACTATGTATCCAGGAGACAAGATGGAAGGGCAGTACAGCAAAGCCACTTGGCTTGGGATTCCAAGTCTACTACTCAAGAGGAGGACAGGCTAAAAATGGTGTGGGAACTGTGAAGAGGAAGTGGTTTCAGTAGACAGTGATAGGATGACATCAGAATTAGTGACAGATTCATGGCAATCAGTGTTATGATAGGGCAGTATTCATAGTCACAGTCTATGCCCCACAGCACAGCTGTGGTAGTGAAAAAAGAGTGCATTTGAACAGCAGATGCAGGACCTACTACATAAAGTAGGACATGAATTGGTATTGATAATGGGTGACCTGAATGCACATACTGAAACAGACAGAACAGGATATGAGGACTGCCTTAGTCCACAAGGGTGGTGCAACAGGAATAAAGAGGGAGAAGTCATTCTAGACTTCTATCAGACAAAAGGCTTGGTGGTGATCAACACATGGTTCAGCAACAGACACAGTCACAAGATCACATAAAAGAGTGGCCAACATGCAACTCAGGTAGACTTCCTCCTAGTAAAGAAAGTGCAGTGGGTTGGAATCAGTAATTGTAAAGCCTTTCCCAGTGAAACACTCAGCCTGCATCATAAAACATGGCTTGCCACAATCACCTGCAAGCAGTGGTCAAAGAAGAAAGATCAACAGAGACATTGACTGGAGAGAAAGCACAGCAGTTCAAGGATTACTAAGGGCTCTAGCACCTCAATAAGAAGAGGAAATAGGTGGAGCCTCAAAACAGCATGCCTGAGGACTTCAGAACACATGTGGCTGAGCCAGGTATGGAAATAAGGTATGTAAGGAGAGTTGGTGGTGGATTGCAAATGTCAAAGAAGTCATCCAAAGAAAGAAGGAGTGCAGGAAAAAGTGAAATATAGAAAAGTCAGAGCAGGCTATGAAGGAATACTGATTGGCTAACAGAGGCTAACAGAGGACTTTCAAAAGCTAAGGAAAAAGGCATTAGGCAGAGTCTGGAAATTGACTCAGTAGATGGCACAAAGAAAGTTGATGAGGTTGGAAGGCAAAGGAAGAAGGAGAAAGAAGATTGTACAAACCCTTCATAAGGGATGCCAGCAACAGCCTGCTCCTCAGTTCACCACACATTAAAGGCAGTTGAAAGGAGTACTTCTAGCAGCTTCTGAATGTAGAAAACCCACAGAAGCTGTACTGCCCCAGAATCAACCTACAATGAGAGGTGAAAAGGAGCCTACTATAAAAGAAGTAAAAACATCTCTAAGGAAAATGAAGTCAGAGAAAGTAGCAGGCTCAGATTAGATAACAGCAGATATGATAAAAACATTGGGTGAGACATGGGAGGAATGGCTCCTGAGGGTACCCATAGCAGTAGGGAGATAAAGGCATATCTCAGAAGACTAGAGAATAAGTATACAAGTGTCAGTGTTCAAGAGCAAAGGGGACATTCACAACTGTGGACAATATAGAGGTATCAAATTCCTTTTTCACTGCATTAAAGTTCTGGAGAGGGTGACTGATAAAACATGCTGAGTAGTAGAAGGTAATATGGGTGATGAGCAGTTTGGATTCAGATCATGATGCAGCACAACCAACCCAATGTTTGCAGTGAGACAGATAGTTGAGAATTAGCTAAAGATAAGGAAACAGTCCAATTGGGCATTCATAGACTTTGTGAAATCACATGATAAGGTCCCAAGGAAGCTGATTTGAGCAGGCCTGCAGTGGTTTAAAGTCCCAGAAACATTGGTAGAATTAGTGCAGACTATGTACAAAGACCCAATGACTCAAGTATAAACAGTGTTTGGTCTCACAGAGGGGGATAAATTGTGAGTGGGTGTGCATCAGGGTTCAGCTCTGACCACTGCTGCTCATGCTGGTGATGCATTACATTAGCAAACAGGTCAACAAACTTGCTGTATACAAATGGTGTGACATTACAGGCTGACTCTGAGCAAGAACTTAAGCAAAGGACAGGGCAGTAGAATGCAAACTGAAGGCCCATGGGGAAACTGAGTGCAGATAAGACAGTAGTAATGGCAGCACATGGGGAAATCAGAAGAAGAAGTGACAGGAAAATAGTGGAATAGGTTAACAGCTTCAAATATCTTGGAGAGATGGTTAAGCAGAAGGGAAGTCTGAATGAGGAGGTCAAAGCTAGGATGAGAGGGGTTGAATGCAGCTGGCACAGAGAGTCAGGTGTAGTATATGATAGAAAAATGCCAAAGAAGCTGAAAACTAGGGTGCACAAAACAGTGGTATAACCAGTACTACTGGATAGCAAAGAAACCTGGGCAGTAAAGGCAGAGCATCTGAAAAAGCTAAAGGTGATGAAGATGAAGTGCCTGAGACAGGTGGTAAGATGCACATTGTGGGACAGACAGATTAATGAGGGCATACAAATAAAAGCAAAAGTAGCTCCAAAGAGAACAGATTACAGTGGCTTAGATGCATGTGCAGGAAAGCAGAAGACAATCTGGTGAAGAAGATTTGGGACAGACAGGCAGAAGGCAAAAGGAAACGAGGACATACAGCAAAGCAGTGGGTGGATTGCATGAGAGAAGGCCTGCAACATTCAGGCATGAGTGTTGAAGAAGGGTGGAGAGTGACACTGAACAGAAAGACAGAGAGAGAGAGAGAGAGAGAGAGATGGTGACAGTTGATATGACATCCCAACCCCATGTAGAAAATGAGAAAGGGGGGTAATAATGATGATGACGATTACTATTTCCACTCCTATGCCATATGGCTTTAAAATCTTCATGAATGACTTTATCAAAGGATTTAGCTGTGCCACATGCTATCAGTCTTGCTTCTTTATTTTCTTTCAGTATCATCTCTACTACTTATTTTACTACAATTAATATTTCTTTCACCTTTGTTCCTCTTATAGCATAGATTCATTCTCCTGCTACCTCATGCAATACTTTCTACATCACTTTTTGTAATAGTTTCATAAATATTTTATTGTCAGCATTCCCCAGTGTTATAGGCTTCCATTTTTATATTTTCTTTCATCCTTTTTCCATTTGTATTTTATCACTCCACCACATCTACTTTCATTATACCTTCCTTCATTCAGTCAATTAATAGCTTTTACATATATCTTTCATCTTTGTTCATTTCATTATGATATTCATACCTTGTACCAGCTAATCCTCGTGCTGATTCATTTTTTACCTCCTTTTATCACCTTCTCTGTTTCTTTGATATTATAATTTTATTACAAAATCTTTACTTTTCAGATATTTTTATTTTTATATTCTTCTTCCCCATCTATTTCTATACCTCTACCAAATTTTCTGCCTCCTCCATAATATCTTATTTGTATTTTATGTCTCCTTTGACATCTAAGATATAATCCAGCCTTCCGTCATTTTTGCTTCTTTTTCTCAACAATGGGAAACCTTATCTTTATTTTCTTAAAGAAAAAAGTCATTGCCTATGTAAATCATTTAAACTTTTTCTCTGTTTTTTTCACAAATCTGTTTTTCTTTTTCCTTTACCTTGTCACTTCCTTTTTTATTTCCCTTTCTCCTAATTCTGTATTTTTATATTTCATCCTATTTCTTTTTTCAGTCTTCTTTCCACTTCTACGTATAAATTTTATCTTTCTGCTTATACACAGCTCACCACTATGTCCATTTTTATGAAAATGGTCTCATTGTCATATGATCTTTCCATAATATTTCTTTTTCCTTATCATTTCTTCCTACTTTTTAAATGCTACAGTTAATCTTTTTTACCCCTTCTCCTTTTATTGTTTTGTTGTCTTCCTCATTCTAGCCCATACTGCTCTTTGATCTGAAAACTCATCCATCTGTACACTCCCCGTTATTTTTTTCATGTCTTTAGACGAAGCTATATAATCAGTTTCAGTCTTAAAATCGTCCTCTTATATGTCCAATTTGTATTTCTTCCTACTTTAAAATCTCCACAATTTATTAATTCCTTAACATCTTGTTACTTTTACCTTTTCTTTTCACGGGGTAACAGTTAAAATTTCCTACCACCCATATTGACATATTTTCTCTTTTCTTTCCATGGGTTACAGTTAAAATCTCCTGCCATCCCTATTGATATATTGACTCATACAATTTTTTTGATTTCATAAAACAACTCTTTTCTCTTTGTCATACAAAATATATGCATAAATCACTCAATGTTAAAATTTTTGCCTCATTCTTATATCACATATCACTACCATTCCTGGTACTTCTTATGTTATAACTTTTATTACAATTCCTTTTCCAGAACGTCTCATTTCCTACCAACCAAACAATATTGCCTCATATTCTCTGTATTTTTCCCTTTTTCTTCTATCTTATTTCTAGTATATATCAAGCAAACAACATACATTTTGCACAGTTTCACGGCCACAAAACATCTTATATCATTTTTAATGTTATTCATATTTAATGTTAAAAATTTTATATCATTCGTTTCCTTTTTATTTTTATTTTACTTCTAGATCTTGTTTTTTTTTTCTTTTCCTTCTTCTATGTCATCCACCATTTGATTTTTCAATATCTTATTTTTCTTCTACTGCCTCCATTCTCCTTCTTCTTCCTCTTCACTTTCTAAAATTGTAAGTCTGTTATCTTTCTGCATATTAAATAACCTCACATTGAACTGTTATTTCTTCTTTAACTGCCTCTTCATTGTTTACCTTTGTTTGGTACAACCTCTCCCTTACCACCTTCTCTTTCAACATCTTCTATAGCAATATTTTCTACAATTTGCCTTTCCTCTGAGCTTCCCTCTTCATCTACTCTTTCCTTTCCTAATATGGAACAGATAAATGAGAAGTGTCCAAATTCTTTACATTTTCTACAAAAGGCTTACAGTTTTTTGCTGTGTCCCCCCTCTTCCTCGCACTGGACACACTTTAATTTGTTACACTCTTGCACTAAATATATATTAATGCTTGTTTTATTATATTGACCACTATGTTACATATTCAATGAAACTGCATCATAAAATTTGTTATATATACACATATATATATATATATATATATATATATATATATATATATATATATATATGTATATTGCATTGTTACTTTGGAGCTTTTCTTCCTGGGCCTCCTCTGAAAAAAGGGCGATCTTTGCCCAGTCAGACTTTCCTGGTAAACAAATGTCAATAAATAAATAGATAAATAAATGATTTTCATCCACAGAAGTAACATGTTTTGTGGTGGCCCCAGTACCTAACAAATCCTCTCTTACCAACCACTATTACTGCATATGAAATATGTTGAATTTGCCCATCCTTAACATCCATTGCTATGCACACTTTCCAACCCCCAGTCCATACATTTCTTTCATCAAGTGTTTTTTAACTTCATGACTTCACTACATATTGAAAGAAAAAACAGTTGTAACCCATGCTCATCCATATCTGAAGTCCTACGTTGTACATTTATTTTCTTGTTTTAATTGTAGTCCCAAACTCTAAAATAAATAGTCTTTCCATGGTGCCACTGTGTTTCTTTGTCAGCCTCAGTCATAAATTTTTCCAGCAAAAGTTTTCAGATGTCACTTCACAAATATTTTCAGCTTCGAAATTAATTAATGCTCTTATGCTTAATGTTAAACCCTAGTGATAAAGTAATACTATCCATAATGTCATACCTGTTCACACTGCCACTTTTGCTGTTTATTATTGCCACTGGTCATCTTCTCTGTGGCTGTTGAGAAACTGCAAATGTTTCTCCCTTCTCAGGTTTTTCTTCCATTCTTCTGTGCCTTTCTGCAGCTGTGTAATTTTTTTTTCTTGCAACAAAAATCCTTGTTGAAATAGTAAAGCCTGGACATTGGCTATTCCACCAGCCAAGTATATCTTAATTGTTTTTTCTTCACCATCATTTGCTTGTGTTTCCAACTTCTCAGATTCTTCCTCATGTAATGCTTTCTCCAGTATTTCACTCTATATTGCTTAGGATTATAGGAGGTTACTAGGCTATTGACCCGAAGGTCATTTCATGCCTAGCTGTTTCACCCCAATGTAATACCATAGATACTGTAGTCAATACCCAGGATCGTATTTATTAGTGACTGCCCATGTCCAGGAGGGTTGTGGGCACTATCCCCTGTAACAATTTACTGTGCCCCATCCACTGGTCCAGGTTAGTTTTGAGCAGTGACATAGAGGGGCTGTGCTTCACTTGATGAATTGGCAGCCTATTTCAAAGATGTGGCAGTCACTGGGGGATAAACCTGTCCCTCCAGCATGTCCTATTCAAGTCATAGGCATACCCTGGAATGGGTAGCTCTAGTTCAGTTTGATATGGATGTACAGCAAATACATTAGGTTTGGGTCTGAGATTACTCTGTAAGCCAGGCATAAGTCTTCACTAAGAAGTCTATATGATACTGAGTTACAGGGACTTTAGTCATTCTGTGTAAGGGATGTGCTGGAGTCCCTTGATCTTCTTAGTTAGAAACTTCTGAGGTCTCTCCAATTGTTGCAGGTGCTTTGTACTGTACATGCCAAAAGGGGCATTATACTCAGTTATGGGCCTGATTAGTGATGAGTATAGTGGGGTTATAACCTCCTTTGCTCCATGCTACATAGAAAGCCTTCCTTACTACAGCAGACACATGGTGATCAAAGTAATGTCACAATGTATTTATGATCCCAGATCCCTTATCACATCGTAGGTACAAAGGGTATTGTTGTTAATTTGATAGTGTGAAGAGACGCTGTTTTTACTGAAAGGAATGACAATGCATTTCTTTGCATTCAGTTTGCGACCGTGACTAAGACACCATCATTGGTCTGCATAAGACCCTCCTGAAGTATACTGACATTGTTTGGGGATTCAATAATTGCACCCAGTTTTCAATCATCTGCAAACTTGGTCAGTCACAGCCCCTTAGTTTTGGTCTGAACATCTGAGAAGTATATACCAAACAGTAGGGGGCCCACTACTGACCCTTGTGGCATCTCACTGGTGACAGGTCTACTCTGATTGATGTGGAGTCACCCACTTTGATACTGTGTGACCAGTTTGTGAGCCAGTTGACAACCCATCTTACAACAAAGGGGTTTACATTTAGTTTTCTATGTTTATCAGTAAGGCCTGAGTGTGGGATTGTGTCAAAGGCCTTTGCCAAGTTTAGGTATGTTGTGTGCACAGATTTGGCCTCATCAATGGCCCTGGTCACATTTGCAAAGGAATCCACCAGGTTTAAAAGGCAAGATCTCCCCCTGATGAAGCCAAATTTGGTTGGATCCAGGACTTGGAGGTCACCTATGTCAATATTTATGAGGTCCATGATGACGCATTTCTTGGCTTTACAGATAAGGCTGGTCAGACTTATGGGTCCTTTCTTTGCTTCTACCTTGTTCATCAAATCAACCAGACTTGTGTCTCCAGTCCTCCATTTTTCCAACTCAGTAAGTCTTATTTCATCTCCTACTCCTTCCTTCATGAAGTTTTGCTCCTCTCTCCAGCTCTGCTGCACTCTCCTCCATCTTAGAATTCCTGGAACTGAAGTAGTAGCCCTCCAATTTTACCCAGCAGTTCCAGAGAATGCTTCACTTCCTCTCCTCCAAAAAGTAGGGGAAGTTTTCCATGATCCTGCCCAGTTTTCCCTAGTGACTATGAATGCAATCTCAGGTCTCCATTTAAAAGAGGTCATTGGCCTAGTGAGTCAAACCTGGTCAACAAAGTGTAAATAATATAAATAAATATTCTACCACCTTGACAGATATGTAGCCCTCTCCAAGCAGCTTTGTGCTACCCTGAAACAGTTAATCCATGCAGTATTACAGCTATTGGGGAATGCCTATTTTTATTTTATTTTTCTATTTGACATTTGTTTACTGGAAAAGTCCAACTGGCAATAACCCCTTTCAGTAGAGGCTAAGGAAGGAAAGCTCCACAATTAAATCAACTTATGGATAGATAAAACATATATACATAAAAAACAATATTCATAACAGTCATAT